>NC_139999.1:58007001-58215919 GCF_964263955.1 Coregonus lavaretus | reverse complement strand
GTCACCCACAACGCTGAACGCACAGCCTTCTAAAAACACAGCGGAAACGAAAGACTTTAGACAAATACATCAGAGTGGACTGGCTAGAGACACAGGTAGGGGAGATTGGGGTAAGTTGAGCCATTTTTACATTCAGCATCACTATGTCAAGGTAAATATAGTATTCTTTCTAACAAAGATATCTACATATTTCTGGATATAGTGTACCCCTGGAAATAATTAGAATTAATGTCAACATTACAGTTTTCGCTCTTACATATGTTTTTTTAAATGTTTTTTTTAAATAAATTTGTATTGGTCGCGTTTTTCAGATGTTATCGCAGGTGCAGCGAAATGCTTTCCAACAGTGCAGTATACTGAACAATACAAAACAATACACACAAATCCCAAAAATGTAAATTAAGAAATTAAGAAATATCAGAACGATCAATGTCAGACTCCGGAATATAAATATATGAACAAAAATATAAATGCAACATGCAACAATTTCAACAATTTTACTGAGTTACAGTTTATATAAGGAAATCAGACAATGGAAATAAATGAATTAGGCCCTAATCTATGGATTACACATGACTGGGCAGGGACGTAGCCATGTGTGGGCCTGGGAGGGCATAGTCCCACCCACTTGGGAGCCAGGCCCACCCACTGGGGAACAAGAACCAGCCAATCAGAATGATATTTTCCCCACAAAAGGGTTTTATTATAGACAGAAATACTCCTCAGTTTCATCAGCTCCTTGGTGGTTAGTTTCAGACGATCCAGTAGGTGAAGAAGCCGGCTGTGGCGGTCCAGGCCTGGCGCGGTTACACGTGGTAGAATGGCCTTTTATTGTCCCCAGCACAATGTGCACCTGTGTAATGATCATGCTGTTTAATCTGCTTCTTGATATGCCACACCTGTCAGGTGGATGGATTATCTTGGCAAAGGAGAAATGCTCACTAACAGGGATGTAAACAAATTTGTGCACAACATTTGAGAGAATAAGCTTTTTGTGCGTATGGAACATTTCTGGGATCTTTTATTTCAGCTCAGGAAATATCGGACCAACATTTTACATGTTGCGTTTATATTTTTGTTCAGTGTACACTGAGTGTACAAACATTAGGAACACATTCCTAATATTGAGTTGCACCCCCTTTTGCTCTCAGAACAGCCTCCATTCGTCGGGGCATGGACTACAAGGTGTCGAAAGGGTTCCACAGGGATGCTGGCTCATGTTGACTCTAATGCTTCCCACAGTTGTGTCAAGTTGGCTGGATGTCCTTCGGGTGGTGGACCATTCTTGATACACATGGGAAACTGTTGAGCGTGAAAAAGCCAGCAGTGTTGCAGTTCTTCACACACTCAAACCGGTGCGGCTGGCACCTACCTACCATACCCCGTTCAAAGGCACTTAAAAATATATATCTTGCCCATTCACCCTATGAATGGCACACATACACAATCCATGTCTCAATTGTATCAAGGCTTAAAAATCCTTCTTTAACCTGACTCCTCGCATTCATCTACACTGATTGAAGTGGATTTAACAGGTGACATAAATAAGGGATCAAAGCTTTCACCTGGATTCACCTGGTCAGTCTATGTCATGGAGCAGGTGTTCTTAATGTTTTGTATACTCAGTGTACGTATATAACGTGTAAAGACAGTATGGACAGTATATGAATAGGAAAAGTGTATACAGCAGTAGTTATATATGCTGAACGAAAATGTAAACGCAACATGCAAATTGTTGGTCCCATGTTTCATGAGCTGAAATAAAAGATCCCAGAAATGTTCCACACGCACAAAAAGCGTATTTTTTTCAAATGTTGTGCACAAATTTGTTTACATCCCTGTTAGTAAGCATTTCTCCTTTGCCAAGATAATCCATCCACCTGACAGGTGTGGCATATCAAGAAGCTGATTAAACAGTATGATCATTACACAGGTGCACCTTGTGCTGGGGACAATAAAGGGACACAACAAAATGCCACAGATGTCTCAAGTTTTGAGGGAGCGTGCAATTGGCATGCTGACTGCAGGAATGTCCACCAGAGCTGTTGCCAGTGAATTGAATATTAATTTCTCTACCATAAGCCACCTCTAACGTCATTTTAGAGAATTTGGCAGTACGTCCAACCGGTCTCAAAACCGCAGACTATGATTAACCACGCCAGCCCAGGACCTCCACATCCGGCTTCTTCACCAGACAGTTGATGAAACTGTGGGTTTGCACAACTGAACAATGTCTGCACAAACTGTCAGAAATTGTCTCAGGGAAGCTCATCTGCGTGGTCGTTATACTCATCAGGGTCTTGACCTGACTGCAACTCGGCGTCATAACCAACTTCAATGGGAAAATACTCACCTTTGATGACCACTGACACGCTGGAGAAGTGTGCTCTTCACGGATGAATCCCGGTTTCAACTGTACAGGACAGATGGCAGACCACGTGTCTGGCGTCATATGGGCGAGAGGTTTTGTTGATGTCAACGTTGTGAACAGAGTGCCCCATGGTGGCGGTGGGGTTATGGTATGGGCAGGCATTAGCTACGGACAACAAACACAATTGCATTTTATCGATGGCAATTTGAATGCACAGAGATACCGTGACGACATTCTGAGGCTCATTGTTGTGCCATTCATCCGCCACCATCACCTCATATTTCAGCATGATATTGCACTGCAAATCTGGAATCTGAAAATGTCCCAGTTCTTCCATGGCCTTCATACTCACCCATTGAGCATGTTTGGGATGCTCTGGATAGAGATGTACGACAGCGTGTTTCGCTTTCTTCGGTATAGGAACAATGGTGGACATCCTGAAGCAAGTGGGGACAACAGACTGGGATAGGGAGAGATTGAATGTGTCCGTAAACACTTCAGCCAGCTGGTCTGCACATGCTCTGAGGACAGCACTTGGGATGCCGTCTGGGCCGGCACCCTCGCAAGGGTTAACACGCTTAAATTTCTTACTCACGTCGGCCACAGAGAACAAGAGCTTACAGTCCTCTTGAGTGGCGTTGGCCTGCGTCGCTGGCTCTGTGTTTTCCTCGAAGCAGGCGAAGAAGGTGTTTAGCTTGCCCGGGAGCGAGGCGTCAGTGTCCACAGCGTGGCTGTCCTTCCCTTCATAATCCTTGAGTCCCTGCCACATACGTCTCGTGTCTGAGCCATTGAATTGTGTCTCCATTTTGTCCTTGTACTATCATTTTGCCTCTTTGATTGCCTTACGGAGGGCATAACTGGTCTGTTTGTACACTTCCATGTTTCCAGTCACCTTGCTGTGGTTAAATGCGGTTCTTCGCGCTTTTAGTTTAGCGCAAATGCTAACATCTATCCATGGTTTTTGGTTTGGATAAGTTCTAATTGTCACAGTGGTAACAACATCCTCTACTCACTTCCTAATGAACTCCGTCACCGACTCAGTGTATACTTCAACACTATTCTCAGAGGCAACACGGAACATTTCCCAGTCCACTTGATCAAAACTTGAAGTATAGATTTTGATTTGTCAAACCAACTTTGAACAGTCCTTAAACTTCCTGTTTAAGTTTCTGACTATAGGAGGGGAGGAGCAAAATGGAGGTATGATCTGATTTGCCGAAAGGAGGGCGGGGGAGGGCCTTGTAGCCGTCACGGAAGGGGGAATAGCAATTGTCCAGAGTTATCGATGCACAAGTAACACAGAACTTCGGTAGCGTTTTTCCTCAGATTTCCTTTATTAAAGTCCCCAGCTACAACAAATGCGGCTTCAGGATATACGGTTTCCAGTTCGCAAAAGTCCGTGATCCGGGTTGAAGGGGGATGAAATGGGCAGGCCCCTTCCAGGACGTCCTCTCGAAGCCAGCAGGTTGTCCAAACGGATGGCCATGTCCACCAGTTGGTTGAAGGTCAACGTGGTTTCCCGGCAGGCTAGCTTCCTTCGGACATCCTCACGCAGGCTGTATCAGAAGTGGTCGATGAGGGCCCGCTCGTTCCACCCGGACCCAGCCGCTAGAGTTCTAAACTCCAGGGCAAAGTCTTGCGCGGTCCTCGTCCCCTGCCTCAGATCGACCAGACGCTCGCCCGCCTCTCTTCCTTCGGGGGGATGATCGAAGACTGCCAGGAAGAGGCGAGATAATTCTCCGTCAACGCGTCTCCTCCTTTACTCCAGACCGCGTTGGCCCATTCCAGGGTTTTCCCCGAGAGGCAGGAGACGAGGGCGGACACCTTCTCCCGATCCGATGGAGCAGGGCTGATGGTGTTGAAATAGAGGTCCAGCTGCAGGAGGAAACCCTGGCAGCATGGCCGCTGTCCCGTCGTATTCCCTCGGTCGAGACAGGTGAATACCTCTGGGTGCTGGTGTGTTGGTGGCTGGATCCGGTCGCTCAGCTGGTTCCGCAGGGTCAGGTCCTCTCCTCTCCAGGCGCTGGCCTGGAGAACTCGATCCATCGCTTTTCCCAAGCTGGCTAACATGGTGGAATGCTCCCGGACCCGCTCAACGACTCCAGGCATATTCCCCACTACTGCTGACTCCATGCTGTTTGGGTGTGTGATTCTGTAGCGGGTGATTTGGACGGAGTCAGGCGCAGGAGGTGTAAATCACAGAATATTGGTTTATTCGGCCAATACAGCGGTTCGAAGCAATGCATATAACAACTACAGTGCGACTTAACGGTGCACTGGGGAAAACAAAACACACAGGTGAATATCCCTGCGATAAAGTACATAATGCTCCACCGAGCTATCGACACCTCCCATAGAAACAATCACACACAAAGACATGGGAGGCAGAGGGAATACTTATACAGGGACTGATGAGGGGATATGAACCAGGTGTGTGTAAAAAACAAGACAAATCAAATGGAATGATGAGAAGAGGAGCGGCAGTGGCTAGAAGGCCGGTGACGACGAACGCCGAAGGAGGCAGCTTCGGAGGAAGTCGTGACATTACCGGTCAAAAGTTTTAGAACACCTACTCATTCAAGGGTTTTTCTTTATTTTTACTATTTTCTACATTGTAGAATAATAGTGTAGACATTAAAACTATGAAATAACACATATGGAATCATGTAGTAACAAAACAAGTGTTCAACAACATATATTTTATATTTGAGATTTTTCAAATCGCCACCCTTTGCCTTGATGACATGTAAAATGACAGGTTTGCACACTCTTGGCATTCTCTCAACCAGCTTCACCTGGAATGCTTTTCCAACAGTCTTGAAGGAGTTCCCACATATGCTGAGCACTTGTTGGCTGCTTTTCCTTCACTCTGCGGTCCGACTCATCCCAAACCATCTTGTTTGAGGTCGGGGGATTGAGGAGGCCTGGTCATCTGATGCAGCACTCCATCACTCTCCATCTTGGTAAAATAGCCCTTACACAGCGTGGAGGTGTGTTGGGTCATTGTCCTGTTGAAAAACAAATGATAGTCCCACTAAGCCTAAACCAGATGGGATGGCGTATCGCTGCAGAATGCTGTGGTAGCCATGCTGGTTAAGTGTGCCTTGAATTCTAAATAAATCACAGACAGTGTCACCAGCAAAGCACCCCCACACCATAACACCTCCTCCTCCATGCTTTACGGTGGGAAATACACATGCGGAGATCATCCGTTCACCCACACCGCATCTCGAAAAGACACAGCGGTTGGAACCAAAAATCTCAAATTTGGACTCCAGACCATAGGACACATTTTCACCGGTCTAATGTCCATTGCTCGTGTTTCTTGGCCCTTTAGTAATGGTTTCTTTGCAGCAATTCGACCGTGAAGGCCTGATTCACACAGTCTCCCTTGAACAGTTGATGTTGAGATGTGTCTGTTACTTGAAATCTGTGAAGCATTTATTTGGGCTGCAATTTCTGAGGATGGTAACTCCATGTGGCGGTCCTTATGAGAGCGAGTTTCATCATAGCGCTTGATGGTTTTGCGACTGCACTTGAAGAAACTTTAAAAGTTCTTGAAATGTTCCGTATTGACTGACCTTCATGACTTAGAGTAATGATGGACTGTTGTTTCTCTTTGCTTATTTGAGCTGTTCTTGCCATAATATGGACTTGGTCTTTTACCAAATAGGGCTATCTTCTGGTTGGGGGCCCCCCTACCTTGTCACAACACAACTGATTGGCTCAAACTGATTAACTTTTAAGAAGGCACACCTGTTCATTGAAATGCATTCAAGGTGAATACCTCATGAAGCTGGTTGAGAGAATGCCAAGAGTGTGCAAAGCTGTCATCAAGGCAAAGGGTAGCTATTTGAAGAATCTCAAATATAAAATATATTTTGATTTGTTGAACACTTTTTTGGTTACTACATGATTCCATATGTGTTATTTAATAGTTTTGTCTTTATTCTACAATATTGAAAATAGTCAAAATAAAGAAAAACGCTTGAATGAGTAGGTGTTCTAAAACTTTTGACCGGTAGTGTACACAGCCGTGACAATGACAGAAGACAATTATCATCTCAGGAGGTAATGCGGTCGACATTTGATGGTGAGGTATTCCATATCGGGAGAACAAAAGGACTTTTGTTCCTGTATGTTACCACAATCACGCCATAAGTAGTTAATCATGAAACATACACCGCAGTTTTTTCTCCCTGTCTGTGTGATGGACGAAGAACCCCGCTGGCTGAATGGATGGGGACAGTATATCCGGTGAGAGCCAGTATGTTACAGTCCCTGATGTCTCTCTGGAAGGAGATCCTCGCCCTGAGCTCATCTAATTTATTGTCCAGGGACTGAGTGTTTGCGAGAAATACACTCGGAAGTAGTGGACATTATGCACGCCTCCTGAGTCTGACTAGGAGCCCAGACCTTATTCCTCTTCTCTGGCGACGGCGTCTTAGAGCAGCCAGTGGGATGAATGGAATTGCCTCTGGGAGTTCAAACAAAGGATCCAATTCAGGAAAGTCGAATTGCTGGTGAGAGACTGCCGATCTAATATCCAAAAGTTATTTTCGGCTGTAGGTAATAATGCAAGTAACGTTCTGAGCAAATAATGCAAGCAATCACACACAAAAAAACAAAATACTGCATAGTTAGCTAGGAGCTAGGAACAAGGCAACCATGTCTGTCAGCGCCATCTTGTTATCAACTTACCCTGTCCCTAATTGAGCATAGGGACAGGGTAAGTTGAGCCGCCTTGGGGTAAGTGGGTGATGGTGTCCTGTGACAGTGGGTGATGGAAGGTCAAAGTTTAATTCATGTAATGGGGGTGTGTTATATTGTATATGTTAAATATATGCCTAGATTCAGATATACTGTAGCTCTTTCTGTTCAATATCGCTTACCCTTTCATTTCTTGACCAGTTGTCTAGGATAGATATTATGTTTCGATGTGCCAATTCGTAGGCAAGTTCTCTGCATTTGAGGCTACTAAGCCCATGAAACTGGTCTGCGAAATGATTGATATGTTTAGAAAGTTCATACTGGACTTCTTCCCTTCTCTCACTTCCTTGGCTGCTCTCTCAAGAACCTCAAGGGTAGTTAGACCCCTGCTTGTTTTACGTTTGTATACACGGACCATGATGATGTCTGCTCCGTAATAATACAAATGCGCATATTGAGTTCATATGCATGGCACATTGCAAGAATACTATGCATAAAACAGACAAAATATAATCATTTGTATAGGGTATGGTGGCCATTGGCTCAACTTACCCCAAGGCAAACATTTTGACTAGCTTAGCCCACACAGCTACAATTATGCACTTTCATGCTAGTTTTACGATCACATATTGTAGCTTATAGAGACCCCAACTGATAAAAAAACAATCGTAAAACTACTGTATCTACTTTGGTTTAGATACAAGCATGATCAAACCTATAACACAATAAATTAATTTGACCTAACTTGCTTATCGCTTTTTCCATGTGGTTTCTTCCTTCACAGACTCCATAAAATGATAACCTATTCCTAAATATTTGGTCACAGGATTAATTTGATATATAGTTTCCTACAAACAAGGGGTGGCTCAACTAACCCTTCGGCTCAACTTATCCCACTCTCCCCTATTGAAAGCGCACCTGCATACCTTTACATTCTGCAGATGTCAAAACTATACAGTTGATCTTTACAATCAGCTGAAGATCTATTTATTTGGCTTTGTAAACCCATACAAATGTATTAGATATACTTTGAAAGCACTGAGTTTATTGATAAATATATTAAATATAGGCCCTATCATTACCTCAGTTATATCTTTAAATCACTCACCGATGCAGTCTGTTAGGTGGGGAAAGGTGCCATCTGGACAGCTGCTGTAGCACGTGCCTTTGAACAGATGAAATCCTCCCTTACATTTAGTGCAGAAGTCTTTGTTGAAGCATCTCTCACATTCTGGAGATCTGCATTCTTCGAGAAAGAACAAAGCATTTCTACATTATTCAGTGCATAGCAGACCTGGGTTCAAATGTGTTTTTCTGCTACTTTTTCACTGCGCTTAGCTAAGCTTGCTTGAATAGTCCCAAAAGTGCAAACCTGGCCCATCTGTCACTCCAGACAGGCTCAATGAAACACTCAAAGGATTTGAAAGAAGACAAATACTATTTCAAGCCAGGTCTGCTGCAGCCATTTGGCTCTCCCCCACTGTGCGTTTTTGGAAATCCTAATGTCTTATGCTCCACTCAACGACATAACCCTGTCAGAAGGGTGTTCTCACTTTGCGACTCACAGCCGTCCTGCCGTCGTGTTCGATTTTCTTTAAAGTGCTTTTTTGTCAAATCTGTCATATGTGTTCTAGTAGGCCTACTATGTTGTTAATAAAGTCTGATTTTTATATATTTGGCTGTTTTCACTCTATATCACTTAGAAGTTGCTTGAAAACTATTACAGACTACAAAGGGAAGCACAACCGCGAGCTGCCCAGTGACACAAGCCTACCAGACGAGCTAAACCACGTCTATGCTCGCTTCGAGGCAAGCAACACTGAAGCATGCATGAGAGCACCAGCTGTTCCAGATGACTATGTGATCACGCTCTCTGTAGCCGATGTGAGTAAGACTTTTAAGCAGGTCAACATTCACAAGGCCGCAGGGCCAGACGGATTACCAGGACGTGTACTCAGAGCATGTGCTGACCAACTGGCAAGTGTCTTCACCAACATTTTCAACATGTCCCTGACTAAGTCTGTAATACCAACATGTTTCAAGCAGACCACCATAGTCCCCGTGCCCAAGGACACTAAGATAACCTGCCTAAATGACTACCGACCCGTAGCACTGACGTCTGTAGCCATGAAGTGCTTTGAAAGGCTGGTCATGGCTCACATCAACACCATCATCCCAGAAACCCTAGACTCACTCCAATTTGCATACCGCCCCAACAGATCCACAGATGATGCGTTCAACACCATAGTGCCCTCAAAGTTCATCACTAAGCTAAGGATCCTGGGACTAAACACCTCCCTCTGCAACTGGATCGTGGACTTCCTGACGGGCCGCCCCCAGGTGGTAAGGGTAGGTAACAACACATCTGCCACGGCCTGATCACCGACAACGATGAGACAGCCTATAGGGAGGAGGTCAGAGACCTGGCCGTGTGGTGCCAGGATAACAACCTCTCCCTCAACGTGACAAAGACAAAGGAGATGATTGTGGACTACAGGAAAAAAAAGAGGACTGAGCACGCCCCCATTCTCATCGACGGGGCTGTAGTGGAACAGGTTGAGAGCTTCAAGCTCCTTGGTGTCCACATCACCAACAAACTATCATGGTCCAAACACACCAAGACAGTCGTGAAGAGGGCACGACAAAGCCTATTCCCCCTCAGATCCTCAAAAAGTTATACAGCTGCACCATCGAGAGCATCCTGACTGGTTGCATCACCATCTGGTATGGCAACTGCTCGGCCTCCGACCGCAAGGCACTACAGAGGGTAGTGCGTACGGCCCAGTACATCACTGGGGCTAAGCTTCCTGATATCCAGGACCTCTATACCAGGCAGTGTCAGAGGAAGGCCCTCAAAATTGTCAAAGACTCCAGCCACCCTAGTCATAGACTGTTCTCTCTGCTACCGCACGGCAAGCGGTACCGGAGCGCCAAGTCTAGGTCCAAAAGGCTTCTCAACAGCTTCTACCCCCAAGCCATAAGACTTCTGAACAGCTAATCATGGCTACCCAGACTATTTGCACTGCCCCTTCACCCCCACCCCAACTTTTTACGCTGCTGCTACTCTGTTAATTATTTATGCATAGTCACTTTAACTCTACCCACATGTACATATTACCTCAACTACCTCAACTAGCCGGTGCCCCCGCACATTGACTCTGCACCGGTACCCCCCTCTATATATTATTATTATATATTAACAATATTATTATATTATTATTATTATTATTATTATTATCATTATTATATAGCCTCCTTACTGTGATTTTATTTTACTTCTGCTCTTTTTTCTCAACACTTTTTTGTTGTTGTTGTTTTATTTTACTTTTGTATAAAAAAATAAATGCATTGTTGGTTAAGGGCTGTAAGTAAGCATTTCACGGTAATGTCTACACCTGTTGTATGTGGCAAATACAATTTGATTTGATTTGATTTGAAGTTGTCCTGTTGGATGTAGACATTTTTTTAAATGCTGGGCTAGCCTTTTGGGGCCCTTAGTAAAACTCTTTTGCAGTTATAAAGCAAATTTCCTGCAATTCTAAAATGTTTGCAATGGGGCGCATATAAACTCTTGTGGTTATAAAGCAAATTGTCTGCACATATGCCAATTGTGCCATGGGGCACACAGAAAATGTTACAATTTTTATAGCTAATTTCCTGCAATTCTACAGATTTAGCTATGGGGCGCAAAGAAAGTTTTACATTTTTAAATCAAATGTTCTGCTATTCTACACATTTCTGTACTGACTCAAACATTATAACAAAATCAATGGGGGCCCCCTGGCAGGTAAAGCTTGCTAAGGTCTGTCAGTGAGGAAAGCTGCTGATGCACTACCACGTTTCAAAATTGCACATTGGGTATTCTACTAATTTAAAACATATAAATTAAATACCTGTTTTAGTCGGGATCACTGTTAACATTCAAACATGTAATGTTGTTGTGCTGTAGAAAGACAAACAAATTGCTTAAATCTTTTCTACAGCACATGCCAGCATAACACATTTATATTGGCCACAGACAATGATCGCGTGGAATCACCCTCGTAGCAGTGTTTACACAGCAAGAAAAGTGCAAGTGCAGTTTATCCGGTGCAGTTAAGTGCGGTTAATCAAACTCCCATTTTATGTGCACAACCTAACGATCATGAAAAATATTCTGCGACTCTAGATAGTGCCAATATCATTCCAAATTGAAGTAACTTGACTTAACACTACATGGTTTGTAACATGGCATACAGTGAGGGAAAAACTTATTTGATCCCCTGCTGATTTTGTACGTTTGCCCACTGACAAAGATATGATCAGTCTATAATTTTAATGGTAGGTTTATTTGAACAGCGAGAGAGAATATCAACAAAAAAATCCAGAAAAATGCATGTAAAAAATGTTATGAATTGATTTGCATTTTAATGAGGGAAATAAGTATTTGACCTCTCTGCAAAACATGACTTGGTACTTGGTAGCAAAACCCTTGTTGGCAATCACAGAGGTCAGACGTTTCTTGTAGTTGGCCACCAGGTTTGCACACATCTCAGGAGGGATTGTGTTCTTGCAGATCTTCTCCAAGTTATTAAGGTTTCGAGGCTGACGTTTGGCAACTCAAACCTTCAGCTCCCTCCAGAGATTTTCTATGGGATTAAGGTCTGGAGACTGGCTAGGCCACTCCAGGACCTGAATGTGCTTCTTCTTGAGCCACTCCTTTGTTGCCTTGGCCGTGTGTTTTGGGTCATTGTCATGCTGGAATACCCATCCACGACCCATTTTCAATGCCCTGGCTGAGGGAAGGAGGTTCTCACCCAAGATTTGACGGTACATGGCCCCGTCCATTGTCCCTTTGATGCGGTGAAGTTGTCCTGTCCCCTTAGCAGAAAAACACCCCAAAGCATAATGTTTCCACCTCCATGTTTGACGGTGGGGATGGTGTTCTTGGGGTCATAGGCAGCATTCCTCCTCCTCCAAACACGGCGAGTTGAGTTGATGCCAAACAGCTCCATTTTGGTCTCATCTGAAAACAACACTTTCACCCAGTTCTCCTCTGAATCATTCAGATGTTCATTGGCAAACTTCAGACGGCCCTGTATATGTGCTTTCTTGAGCAGGGGGACCTTGCGGGCGCTGCAGGATTTCAGTCCTGCACGGCGTAGTGTGTTACCAACTGTTTGCTTGATGATTATGGTCCCAGCTGCCTTGAGATCGTTGACAAGATCCTCCCGTGTAGTTCTGGGCTGATTCCTCACCGTTCTCATGATCATTGTAACTCCACGAGGTGAGATCTTGCATGGAGCCCCAGGCTGAGGGAGATTGACAGTTATTTTGTGTTTCTTCCATTTGCGAATAATCGCACCAACTGTTGTCACCTTCTCACCAAGCTGCTTGGCGATGGTCTTGTAGCCCATTCCAGCCTTGTGTAGGTCTACAATCTTATCCCTGACATCCTTGGAGAGCTCTTTGGTCTTGGCCATGGTGGAGAGTTTGGAATCTGATTGATTGATTGCTTCTGTGGACAGGTGTCTTTTATACAGGTAACAAGCTGAGATTAGAAGCACCCCCTTTAAGAGTGTGCTCCTAATCTCAGCTCGTTACCTGTATAAAAGACACCTGGGAGCCAGAAATCTTTCTGATTGAGAGGGGATCAAATATTTATTTCCCTCATTAAAATGCAAATCAATTTATAACATTTTTGACATGCGTTTTTCTGGATGTTTTTGTTGTTATTCGGTCTCTCACTGTTCAAATAATCCTACCATTAAAATGATAGACTGATCATTTATTTGTCAGTGGGCAAACGTACAAAATCAGCAGGGGATCAAATACTTTTTTCCCTCCCTGTATCAACTCACAAATTGTCCCTTGAGATTTTCTATCACATCATATAACCCTATTATAATGCAAAACAACATGCTTTTTATAAACAAGTGTCGGTTTTCATCCACCAATTAGTCTTAGCTGTCATGGCGTATTATGCCAATCGACAGTAGAGAGATAAGCATAATATGCTGTGACAGCTACAGCTTTTAGCCCGAGTAAATGCTCCTCAAACTCACTCATGCATCGGTTCATGTCTTTGCCACGCTGGCCAAAGTAGCTTTCTGGGCAGGCATGCAGACAGGAGCCATGGTGGGTCATGCCTTCGCGGTGGAAGAAGAGGAACAGGCGCTCTGGGCAGCGTAGGCAACCGTTGTCCTTCGAACACTCCAGACAACTCCTCTGATGGCAGTCCTCTCGGCCATCTCTGAGAGCTACAAAGACACAAACATGTCACATCAGACTGCTAAGTTATGGCCTTACTGCATCCACTCAACACATATTAAAGAGCAACTTTTGTCAAAAATTTACTTTTTTTGGTGAAATATGTTGTTAGAGTTGTAGTTGTGTACAATTCTAGTCCAAAAGTCAACTTTATGGTGTATAGAAGCTTGAAAACTGTGATATAACGATTGCTCCTCCTCCCTGTTCACAAAAATGTGAAACTGTGACATCGTTGCTGTTCACAAGAATGCACTGGGTTAAACAAACCACAACACTAGTTTCATTGTATATTTACAGTTGGTCTTTAAAGTCCCCTCAGACTCCCAGGGAGCCATTGCTATTTATATTTTATTTGGGTATCTGTTTATGAGGAAGCTGATTATTTTATGTGTATATTAGTGAAGTGCTTCTGATCTATATTGAGACATTCTCATGAGATGTTATTAGTGGCCTTCTTGCTGAATGGAAGTTATTTTCCTCTTGTTTCAAATACAAAAATACCCGCTTTCCGAGATCGTGTCAGCGGGCTCTTTCCGCCTAGATCCAGGTATGGAGATAAAGGTTTTTCCAGGGGCATGTGAATAGGTCTTACAAGTAAGCACTATTTGTCTGGTGCCAGGTATACAGACTTTTATAAGCTTTTGGAATTTTTGTAATTCAATCTAGGTAAGAAGGAGATTAAATGAAGCATGAGCGATCACTATCGGGGGTTCTATCACAATACCCATGGCAGGGTATCTGGTTGATTTGGCAGAATTAGATATGTTTGGAGAACTTGTGTACAAACTCCCAGACAAGATGTGCAGATGTAGTAAACAAAGAGTACTACAGCTACAGTAACTAAGCAAGAACAACTACTTTAATAAATATTTATTTTTAACTTAAAAATGGATTGAGTTGCATTTCAGATCATAACTGAATTTGTAAAGGCACATGATTAGCTGTGGCAATGCAACACTAAACTTGTGAGGGTGTCTCATATAGCACCCTATTCCCTGTGCAGTGCACTACTTTTGAACAGAGCCCTATGGGCCTTGGCAAAAAGTAGTGCACTACATAGGCAATAGGGTGCTATTTAGGACACACACATACTCAATATATCAACCAACTGTTTTCTTACAGTTTGAAAACACAATTCATACCTATGACCTGTTATGTTGTTCCAAGCCATTCCAGTCTCAGATTTGGGTTAACACTGTAACTTAAGTTAAATGAATCCCATATGGCAGAACCTCCACTACGAGATTGACCAAAATACAATTCTAAACTGATCTTGCGTACACACACAATCAATCACATCACTATCCATGTAAATATGACAATTAAAAGGATTGTGTCCATTACTCAGGTCACATAAAGGCTAAAGACGTTATTTTCTGCCATAACTTAATCAAAAAGTCATTAGTAGTGGTTTCTTTGCAGCAGTCCACTCCAAACAGTTGATGTTGAGATGTGTCTGTGAATTGAACTCTGTGAAGCATTTATGTGGGCTTCAATTTCTGAGGCTGGTAACTCTAATGAACTTATCCTCTGCAGCAGAGGTAACTCTGGGACTTCCATTCCTGTGGCGGTCCTCATGAGAGCCAGTTTTTGTGACTGCACTTGAAGAAACGTTCAAAGTCCCCCCCCCCCTCCCACCTTGTCACAACACAACTGATTGGCTCAAACACATTAAGAAGGAAATAAATTCCACAAATTAACTTTTAAGAAGCCACACCTGTTAATTGAAACGCATTCCAGGTGACTACCTCATGAAGTTGGTTGAGAGAATGCCAAGTGTGTGCAAAGCTGCACTGTACATAGAGCACAGGTCACTTTAATAATTATTATATACTGTTTTACCCACTTTATATGTATATACTGTATTCTAGTCATGGCTCATCCTATATAACTACTGCTGTACACACCTTTTCTATTAATATACTGTCCATACTGTCTATACACACCATTTACATATTACAGTGGGGGAAAAAAGTATTTAGTCAGCCACCAATTGTGCAAGTTCTCCCACTTAAAAAGATGAGAGAGGCCTGTAATTTTCATCATAGGTACACGTCAACTATGACAGACAAATTGAGAAAAGAAAATCCAGAAAATCACATTGTAGGATTTTTAATGAATTTATTTGCAAATTATGGTGGAAAATAAGTATTTGGTCACCTACAAACAAGCAAGATTTCTGGCTCTCACAGACCAGTAACTTATTCTTTAAGAGGCTCCTCTGTCCTCCACTCGTTACCTGTATTAATGGCACCTGTTTGAACTTGTTATCAGTATAAAAGACACCTGTCCACAACCTCAAACAGTCACACTCCAAACTCCACTATGGCCAAGACCAAAGAGCTGTCAAAGGACACCAGAAACAAAATTGTAGACCTGCACCAGGCTGGGAAGACTGAATCTGCAATAGGTAAGCAGCTTGGTTTGAAGAAATCAACTGTGGGAGCAATTATTAGGAAATGGAAGACATACAAGACCACTGATAATCTCCCTCGATCTGGGGCTCCACGCAAGATCTCACCCCGTGGGGTCAAAATGATCACAAGAACGGTGAGCAAAAATCCCAGAACCACACGGGGGGACCTAGTGAATGACCTGCAGAGAGCTGGGACCAAAGTAACAAAGCCTACCATCAGTAACACACTACGCCGCCAGGGACTCAAATCCTGCAGTGCTAGACGTGTCCCCTTGCTTAAGCCAGTACATGTCCAGGCCCGTCTGAAGTTTGCTAGAGTGCATCCAGAAGAGGATTGGGAGAAAGTCATATGGTCAGATGAAACCAAAATAGAACTTTTTGGTAAAAACTCAACTTGTCGTGTTTGGAGGACAAAGAATGCTGAGTTGCATCCAAAGAACACCATACCTACTGTGAAGCATGGGAGTGAAAACATCATACTTTGGGGCTGTTTTTCTGCAAAGGGACCAGGACGACTGATCCGTGTAAAGGAAAAATGAATGGGGCCATGTATCGTGAGATTTTGAGTGAAAACCTCCTTCCATCAGCAAGGGCATTGAAGATGAAACGTGGCTGGGTCTTTCAGCATGACAATGATCCCAAACACACCACCCGGGCAACGAAGGAGTGGCTTCGTAAGAAGCATTTCAAGGTCCTGGAGTCTCCAGATCTCAACCCCATAGAAAATCTTTGGAGGGAGTTGAAAGTCCGTGTTGCCCAGCGACAGCCCCAAAACATCACTGCTCTAGAGGAGATCTGCATGGAGGAATGGGCCAAAATACCAGCAACAGTGTGTGAAAACCTTGTGAAGACTTACAGAAAACGTTTGACCTGTGTCATTGCCAACAAAGGGTATATAACAAAGTATTGAGAAACTTTTGATATTGACCAAATACTTATTTTCCACCATAATTTGCAAATAAATTAATAAAAAATCCTACAATGTGATTTTCTGGAATATTTTTTCTCATTTTGTCTGTCATAGTTGACGTGTACCTATGATGAAAATTACAGGCCTCTCTCATCTTTTTAAGTGGGAGAACTTGCACAATTGGTGGCTGACTAAATACTTTTTTTCCCCACTGTATATACTTTTTTGGGGGACTCTGACATTGCTCATTTTTATATTATATTCTTGTTTTCTGTTTTGTTGTTGTTGTTTTTATATTTTGATTTGATTGTGTGTATTGTTATTGCATTGACAGATATTGCTGCACTGTTGGAGCTGCAAATCTGTGTTCGTGACCAATACACTTTGATTTGATTTGTTTTTATTTCAGAGCTTCGTTTCCCTATCCTCAATGTGTTACCAATGTTACCAATGTACTGAATTCATGCCTGTTTGAGTGTGGATGAAAACGGAGGCAGTGTTCAATTTTTCCTATTTTTGTCTCTTCTCATATTTTGCCCTGGGAGCAGCCGGAGGGGCTTGTGGAAAACGGGGCACATGGTTTTGATCACCGCTCCTGTCCTCTATACGGGGAAATCGAGGGAGACAACGCTGTCTCGGATGAGAACCACAAGGCCTCATACAGTACCATCATGAGTAATAAACAACAAACAAAAGGGTCCAAAATCCATCAAATGCATCACATTTCTAGGAAACGATTCAAACACTTAAATGGTAACAGAAACGTTAATGATAGATAACATTCAAGGATGTGTGATTTGATGCAGCAAATTAATTCCAAATTAACCTATTTCTCCAGGAAATAAGATCATTTTCAAAGCTAGGGACACACAATATCATGGAACAGTGCTGCCTCACATAAATGAAGCACTTAATCTTTATCACAATCGCATCGATCCCGTTTTTGACAGTATGCTAGAGTTACAGTACAAAGTGTACATAAACACTCTTTTCATTGCATGAAAATACACGTTTCTGGGTTGAAAATTCCAGATAACTTCCCACAAACAAACAGTTTTCGGGACTTATCAATGGCACGTTACACATAAATGGCATCGGCACACCCTGTGTGAACGTTGGGAAACGAACAGGTTGGTGTTCAGACGACTTAAACCTGTCTGTAAACCCGGCGTGATCAGGTTCTTAACCAGGAACAAACAGCGTTTCTCAGTTTCTGACAGCGTATACTGCAGGGAACACACACTGTTGTGTGCGTGCATGTCTGAAAAACTCTCGATCACTCTTCCACACCGGATTTAAACTCTTGCAAACCTACCATACTCACTCTCCCACCTCATATAAATCCTAGAACACCTTGCCGTGAGGAAGGCGTCAGGGCATGCGTACTAGGTGGTGAAAATTCTAGCTGGAAAATACTAGCTAATATTATTGCTAATTTGCAATCTTTTTATTCATTTTTTATTGTCATTGATGGAAAATCTTCAACCATTTATACACAAGTGAACATTATTCAAAATTCAAGTCAAGTCTATTTGTCATATGCACAGAATACCCTGGCTAGGCAGTAAACCATAAACAAACTACACAGCTATTGATTCATGGACTGGTTTGGATTTTTACTTTACTTTCTATAACAGCATTTTTATGTTTGGTTTATTGCATTCAGTAATTCAATAATTCAGTAATTATGGGCCAGGTTTCCTCCAGACGTGACGCTTGGCATTCAGGCCAAAGAGTTCAATCTTGGTTTCATCAGACCAGAGAATCCTGTTTCTCATGGTCTGAGAGTCTTTAGGTGCCTTTTGGCAAACTCCAAGCGAACTGTCATGTGCCTTTTACTGAGGAGTGGCTTCCGTCTGGCCACTCTATCATAAAGGTCTGATTGGTGGAGTGCTGCAGAGATGGTTGTCCTTCTGGAAGGTTCTCCCATCTCCACAGAGGAACTCTGGAGCTCTGTCAAAGTGACCATCGGGTTATTGGTCACCTCCCTGACCAAGGCCCTTCTCCATCGATTGCTCAGTTTGGCTGGGCGGCCAGCTCTGGGAAGAGTCTTGGTGGTTCCAAACTTCTTCCATTTAAGAATGATGGAGGCCACTGTGTTCTTGGGGACCTTCAATGCTGCAGACATTATTTGGTAGCCTTCCCCAGATCTGTGTCTCGACACAATCCTGTCTCGGAGCTGAAAAAGCGTGTGCGAGCAAGGAGGCCTACAAACCTGACTCAGTTACACAAGCTCTGTCAGGAGGAATGGGCCAAAATTCACCCAACTGATTGTGGGAAACTTGTGGAAGGCTACCTGAAACGTTTGACCCAAGTTAAACAATTTAAAGGCAATGCTACCAAATACTAACTGAGTGTATGTAAACTTCTGACCCACTGGAAATGTGATGAAAGAAATAAAAGCTGAAATAAATCATTCTCTCTACTATTATTCTGACATTTCACATTCTTAAAATAAAATGGTGATCCTAACTGACCTAAAACAGGGAATTTTTACTAGGATTAAATGTCAGGAATTGTGAAAAACTGAGTTTAAAGGTATTTGGCTAAGTTGTATGTAAACTTCCGACTTCAACTGTAGACGTGTGCCTTTCCAAATCATGTCCAATCAATTGAATTTACCACAGGTGGACTCCAATCAAGTTGTAGAGACATCTCAAGGATGATCAATGGAAATAGGATGCACCTGAGCTCAATTTCAAATCTCATAGCAAAGGGTCTGAATACGTATGTAAATAAGGTATTTCTGTTTTTAATTTTTAATACATTTGCAAAAAATTCTAAAAACCTGTTTTCACTTTGTCATTATGGGGTATTGTGTGTAGATTGATGAGGAATAAAAGTAATTTAATAAATTTTAGAATGAAGCTGTAA
The DNA here is from genome assembly GCF_964263955.1 of Coregonus lavaretus. Lineage (NCBI taxonomy): Eukaryota > Metazoa > Chordata > Actinopteri > Salmoniformes > Salmonidae > Coregonus > Coregonus lavaretus. The sequence continues at coordinate 58,196,389 of NC_139999.1, read as the reverse complement.
CGTAACAAAATGTGGAATAAGTCAAGGGGTCTGAATCCTTTCCAATGGCAATGTATATATGTATTTTTTGTTATTGTTGCTAAACAGGTGGGGCTCAAAACAGGTTGGGTTGTGCCCCACCTGCCCTGAATGACAGGTCGCCGCTGATAATTTCTACTTTAATGAGTGGGTCGCTCAGGACATATTGCTCACCGCTACCTACATGTGCATTTACCTCAATTACCTTAACTAACCCGCACCCCTGCATATTGAATCTGTACCGGTACCCTTTGTATATAGCCTCCTTATTGTTATTTTATTGTGTTACTATTTTTCCATTAGTTTATTTAACACATTTTTGTTACTTATGTTTTAAAAACTGTGCATTGTTGGTTAAGGGCTAATAAGTACAGTGAGGGAAAAAAGTATTTGATCCCCTGCTGATTTTGTACGTTTGCCCACTGACAAAGACATGATCAGTCTATAATTTTAATGGTAGGTTTATTTGAACAGTAAGAGACAGAATAACAACAAAAAAATCCAGAAAAACTAATGTCAAAAATGTTATGAATTGATTTGCATTTTAATGAGGGAAATAAGAATTTGACCCCTCTGCAAAACATGACTTAGTACTTGGTGGCAAAACACTTGTTGGCAATCACAGAGGTCAGACGTTTCTTGTAGTTGGCCACCAGGTTTGCACACATCTCAGGAGGGATTTTGTTCCACTCCTCTTTGCAGATCTTCTCCAATTCATTAAGGTTTCGAGGCTGACGTTTGGCAACTCAAACCTTCAGCTCCCTCCACAGATTTTCTATGGGATGAAGGTCTGGAGACTGGCTAGGCCACTCCAGGACCTGAATGTGCTTCTTCTTGAGCCACTCCTTTGTTGCCTTGGCCGTGTGTTTTGGGTCATTGTCATGCTGGAATACCCATCCACAACCCATTTTCAATGCCCTGGCTGAGGGAAGGAGGTTCTCACCCAAGATTTGACAGTACATGGCCCCGTCCATCGTCCCTTTGATGCGGTGAAGTTGTCCTGTCCCCTTTGGAGAAAAACACCCCCAGAGCATAATGTTTCCACCTCCATGTTTGACAGTGGGGATGGTGTTCTTGGGGTCATAGGCAGCATTCCTCCTCCTCCAAACACGGCGAGTTGAGTTGATGCCAAAGAGGTCAATTTTGGTCTCATCTGTCCACAACACTTTCACCCAGTTCTCCTCTGAATCATTCAGATGTTCATTGGCAAACTTCAGACGGCCCTGTATATGTGCTTTCTTGAGCAGGGGGACCTTGCGTGCGCTGCAGGATTTCAGTCCTCCACAGCGTAGTGGGTTACCAATTGTTTTCTTGGTGACTATGGTCCCAGCTGCCTTGAGATCATTGAAAAGATCCTCCCGTGTAGTTCTGGGCTGATTCCTCACCGTTCTCATGATCTTTGGCCTTGGCCATGGTGGAGAGTTTGGAATCTGATTGATTGATTGCTTCTGTGGACAGGTGTATTTTATACAGGTAACAAACTGAGATTAGGAGCACTCCCTTTAAGAGTGTGCTTCTTATCTCAGCTCGTTACCTGTATAAAAGACACCTGGGAGCCAGAAATCTTTCTGATTGAGAGGGGGTCAAATTCTTATTTCCCTTATTAAAATGCAAATCAATTTATAACATTTTTGACATGCGTTTTTCTGGATTTTTTGTTGTTATTCTGTCTCTCACTGTTCAAATAAACCTACCATTAAAATTATAGACTGATCATTTCTTTGTCAGTGGGCAAACGTACAAAATCAGCAGGGGATCAAATACTTTTTTCCCTCACTGTAAGCGTTTCACAGTAAAGTCTACACCTGTTGTATTTGGCGCACGTGAGAAATGAAATTTGATTTGATTTGACATTCTAGCCTACTCTAGATTGCATTGAAAATGTAAATTTGAATAATGCCGCAAAAGCCCTGTGATTTGAATGTTTCATTGGATTTGGATTAGTTGTGGTTCTTCTCTCAACGGTGTATAAGGTCTAGAACGGCACAGTACTGTAGCAGGCCAGTCTGGCTGTACTTTTACTTCTGATACTGAATGCGCTGTCTGTTGCAGATCCTCATTCTCACAAGTCCTCCTATAATAATGTGGCCACATATGCTCCCGGCAGGCCCAGTTATTCAAGAAAGCTTAAGACATGCTGTGTCTCCTCTCCATCCGAGCGGCTATTTCTCATGCACCTAGAACCTAACGCTTCAATATAGCCAAAATATTTGTCATTAAACTTTTTGGGGGAGTAACGGATTACATGTAATGGATTACAAAACAACTGTAACTGTAATCCATTACGTTACCAGCAAAAACATTGTAATCAGATTACCGATACTTTTGACAAAGTTTATAATTACTTCTAGGATTATTAATGAAAATGTCCATGAAACAATTGCCTATTTTCTTAATTACCTTTCATATTAATGTCAGTCATTAACCGAAAAAGTGCTACTTTGATCTTTCCGCCTGAGCAACATACACGGTCACAAAAGAAAAAGGTATGGCGCGCCAACGCAGTGCATTTATTGGATGGCGTTTCAAAGAACAATTTGTGTTCAAAGAAGAAAAGGGCAGGAATGTAACAGTTCAATGCAAACTATGTTTGCCCACGGTAAAGCTGCTGTCGACATCCAGAGACTCAACTTCGAACCTGAAGAAACACTTGGAGGTAAGGATGACGATTGGCAGGTGTGGTGCGTTAGCTTGCTTAGCTAGCTAGTCTCTAGAAACAGACAGGTTGTCTTCACAATGTTAAAAATGTTCCAGCATAGGTTGCCGAATTCAGAGAGTACTAGCTAGCTACTTAGTCAGATTTCTAACTAGCAAGCCTGTTCAGTTTGCTAATTTGCTTGCCAACTCTCCTACACTATGTGGTATGCTGCCCACTTAAGGTTGCTCTGTCGGTTGCTAGCTACTGTAGTTAGCAAGATATCATAGCAAATATGCTATTGTGCTAATTTGTTAACAATTTCAGCTAATTAAATATATTTTAACTAAGATAAATCAGTTGTAGATAGTTGGGTGAGATTCACTGGGCTACATAGCCTAGTTAGCTAGCTAAATCAAAAGTAAAAAATAACATTTTGAAAGCTAGTTGCACTCTGTCACCCAACATAACAAGATGCTCACTGTCAGGGTTGTTGCTAACTTAGCTAGCTAGCTATGGTTTCAGAGTAACATGCTACCCAAATCAATAAAGCCACACTGCAGTTTTCCTGCTGTTCAATTGTTTTTTCAACCCAAATAAATGCCTGTATTATTCAATCATAACTCAAAGTATAAAACTGTATTAGTCCATTTCTTTCTTTCTTTCTTTTTCTATACAAACAATATCAACCACCATGAACATCCTTGCATCCACAGCTTTGTCCATGTGTGAGTGGTTACATGTACCAACCCCAGCCCTGTGTTTATCAGACAGCGGCAGGCTATAGAAAGTGAAACATATGTTTCAAAATGGTGGACAAAAGTTGCGGAAAGCTACAATCCTTAATTCAAACAATAACAAGGTGCTCACTCCACTGTTATTTTACTTATACTGTAGTGTCATAGTTAAGTAATTACATTTTCAGAGGATGCAGAACAATCAATAGAAGACCCTGAGCAGGAAAAGGCAGCCAGACGACATGGAGGAGTGCAGAGATGCACAGCCATCTACAGATGGCCAAAAAGGGACATCTTGTACACCATTGAAACAAGCAAAACTACAACCAGGAGGACCACACACCTCACAAAGCCGGGTTATTTGACCTGGTATTTGACTTCATCATGGAGGATGTGCAACCCTTTTCACTAGTAGAAGTCCCTTCATTCCGCAAGCTAGTAGAAGGAATCAGTGGTGGGAGAAAGGTCATGTGTAGAAAGACTTTGATGCAACGAATTGAAAGGGAATTTGAGTCCATGAAAGAAGCTCTCTCCATCAAACTCCAGAGCGTAAAGTCAGTCTGCACCACAGCAGACATCTGGTCTGCCCATAACAGAAGCTTCTTCGGCATGACATGCCACTGGATCGAGGAGGACACCTTGGAGAGGAAGTCAGCTGCTTTGGTTTGTGCGAGACTGAGAGGACGTCATAGCTACGATGTGATTGCTGCCAAGTTAAGTGAAATACATGCAGACTTTAAAATGGAGCACAAATTGAGGGCCACAATGACAGACAATGGAAGCAACTTTGTAAAGGCATTCTGGGAGTTCAGTGGAAATGAAGAGGAGCAAGGTGAGATGCATGATGAAGTGAGGTTTGATGATGTGGGTGCGATTCATGAGGAGGTTGAGCAAGAACTGAAATCTTTTCTCCCTCCACATCAATGTTGTGTGGCAAACACCCTCAACCTCATCGCCACCAATGAGCTGGACAAAGCTGCATCCCAAGGTCCATCACGAAAATTCTACAGAAGTGCAATGTCAAAATGTTCCAGCATTTGGAACAAAGCACACAGGTCCACATTAGCTTCAGAGGAAATAGAGGACATTGCAAGCATGAAAGTAACTGTGCCATGTGTGACAAGATGGAGCTCAGAGTACTGTACTCCAAACTCATTGCCCTCACAAATGAACAGCTGGGGCAAATCTGTGAAGACCTGGGTGTGAGCAGCAAACTACATCTTCATGAGATTGCTTTTCTCTAGGAGTACAGTACAGTCCTACAGCCACTCGCATCCTCTATTGATCTTCTTCAGGGAGAGAATAAGTGTTTTCTTGGCTTTCTTATCCAAACAATCCTAAGCTTGAAGTCTAAACTCTCAGAGAAAATACCTCTTGCGACATTCTCTGCACACATAATCACTGTGGTCATTGAGGCTATAGACTGTCGGTTTGGATCTATGCTAAGCACCCATGAAGCAAAAATGGCAACTGCTACCGTGCCAAAGTTTCGACTCTGTTGGCTCAACCCTGGAAAGAGAAAGGAAATGAGGAGCACATTAGTTCAAGAAGCAGCTTCTATGGAGAACACACACTCCGAAAGAGGTTGATGAGGGAACACAGAACGTGTCTGATGAGTCAGAAGACCATTTTTTTTTTGTGTTCAGAGGTGCAACAACAAGGGCCAGTGGCACTGCAGAGGACGAGGTGAAGAAGTACCTCGAAGACAAAGACAAGTCCGGAAGACAAAAGACATAGTCCAGAACTTGTTTCTGAAGTACAAATACTCTGCCCTCCAGTGCCCCAGTTGAGCGCCCTTTCAGCTTTGGTGGAAACCTGTTTACCCCTCAGAGAAACAGGATGTCTGATGCTCATCTAGAGCATGTCCTCTTGCTGCGATACAACAGCAATTTCTGCCTTCAAACATCTGAGTAGGCTAGCTTCAGAATAGGCCTACTGCAATGCCATGTCTGATATGTGGGTTTATTGCACCTAGCTGCACTTTTTTTGCTTAAACTTAAAAAACTACTTGGTGGACTAAATGTGTGATTACACTGTGCATGTTGTAAAAAAAAAAATGTTTTCTTCATATTTCTATTTCTAATTTTAGTCATTTAGCAGACACTCTTATCCAGAGCAACTTAAAGTAGTGAGTGCATACATTTTCATACTTTTATGTACTGGTGTTCTGTGGGATAAGTGTTTAGCACCATATAATAATAATAATAATAATAATAATAATAATATGCCATTTAGCTTTTATTATAGACAATCCTATAGACACCTTAAAGACTCTGGTAAGTGCGCTAGTCCAGTGTCACTCTGATTATGCCTGCACATCATGGTTCACCAGCAGCCCCACACATCTGAAGAATAAGCTATAGTTGAATATTTTCCAGGTATTCTACAAATGTTCCATCCCGAGAATATTCACTTTTCTCCCTGGTAACCCGGTATTTCCCACCCAAACCGGAAGTGTCATTCTAAAGCATGTGTCACGATCGTCGGATACAGAGGACCAAGGCGCAGCGTGGAAGGCGAACATACTTTTATTCATAAGAATAATCACCCGAACAAAACAACAAATCGATACGTGACGTCCTCGGTTCAAACACAAACCTACACTGGAACAAGATCCCACATAAAACAATGCCAAACGGCTACCTAAGTATGGCTCCCAATCAGAGACATTCATATGTCTGGATTTGATTACAGCTTTGATCAGCATGAAAGTCTGATGCTACCTGAGACTGATGAGCCAAATATTAAATACAGTACATTTTATGACCCCTACTTTAAAGACATTTTATGAGACCAAGCCCAAAAAAGCCTAAACGATTGTGCTGTTATCCTATGATATACAGCTCTAGAAAAAATTAAGAGACCACTGCAAAATTATCAGTTTCTCTGGTTTTACTATTTATAGGTATGTGTTTGGGTAAAAATAAAATGTTGTTTTATTCTATAAACTTCTGACAACATTTCTCCCAAATTCCAAATAAAAATATTGTCATTTAGAGCATTTATTTGCAGAAAATGACAACTGGTCAAAATTACAAAAAAGATGCAGTGTTGTCAGACCTCGAATAATGCAAAAAAAATAGGTTCATGTTCATTTTTAAACAACACAATACTAATAGAACTTTAACTTAGGAAGAGTTGGCGTGCTATCCACCAGTCTTTCACATTGATGTTGGGTGACTTTATGCCACTCCTGGCACAAAAATTCAAGCAGCTCGGCTTTGTTTGATGGCTTGTGACCATCCATCTTCCTCTTGATCACAGGTCTGGAGATTGGACTGGCCATGACAGGGTCTTGATCTGGTGGTCCTCAATCCACACCTTGATTGACCTGGCTGTGTGGCATGGCGCAATGTCCTGCTGGAAAAACCAATCTTCAGAGTTGGGGAACAATGTTAGAGCAAAAGGAAGCAAGTTTTCTTCCAGGACAACCTTGTACGTGGCTCGATTCATGCGTCCTTCACAAAGACAAATCTGCCCGATTCCAGCCTTGCCTAAGCACCCCCAGATCATCACAGATCCTCCACCAAATTTCACAGTGGGTGCGAGACGCTGTGGCTTGTAGGCCTCTCCAGGTCTCCGTCTAACCATTAGACAACCAGGTGTTGGGCAAAGCTGAAAATTGGACTCATCAGAGAAGATGACCTTACTCTAGTCCTCTACGGTCCAATCCTTATGGTCTTTTGCAAACCTCAGCCTGGCTCTTCTTTGCTTCTCATTGATGAAGGTCTTTTTTTCTAGCTTTGCACGACTTCAGCCCTGCCCCTAGGAGCCTGTTTCGAACCGTCCTCGCCGTAAACTTCACCCCAGCTGCCGTTTGCCATTCTTTTTGTAGGTCACTTGATGTCATCCTACGGTTGTTGAGTGACATTCGAATGAGTTGGCGGTCATCCCGGTCAGTAGAGAGTCGTTTTCGCCCTCTGCCGGTCTGTAGCTTTGTTGTCCCCAATGTCTGCTGCTTGACCTTGTTCTTATGAACCGCCGTCTTTAACATTTTAAGGATGGAAGCAACCTGACACTCACTGTATCCCTCTGCCAGTAAAGCCAGAATTGAACCCTTATTTTGTATTCTCCCGAGTGGCGCAGTGGTCTAAGGCACTGCATCGCAGTGCTAGCTGTGCCACTAGAGATCCTGGTTCAAATCCAGGCTCTGTCGTAGCCGACCGCGACCGGGAGACCCATGGGGCGGCGCACAATTGGCCCAGGGTAGGGGAGGGAATGGCTGGCAGGGATGTAGCTCAGTTGGTAGAGCATGGCATTTGCAACGCCAGGGTTGTGGGTTCGATTCCAGTATTTAAAAAAAATAAAAAAATGTATGCACTCACTAACTGTAAGTCGCTCTGGATAAGAGCGTCTGCTAAATGACTAAAATGTAAATGTAAAAATGTTATTTTCCTCACTCAAAACTTTCCTTTTCAACTCTTTTGGCATGGTCAATAGTTATTTTTTGATAAATATTACTTTTGAGGTAATATTAGCACTGTTTTTACCATCCAGCTGGTCCTATTGCAAGAGGATAGTGATGACCACAGCAGTGGTTTTTATACTTTTCCTCATTAAATAAGATTTGGTTCAGGTGATCACCTAATCAGTACCTAATTCAGTAGAATGAGGTGTGCCTGTGTTGGAATTCAACAGACACTGGAATGGAATGGCTGTCATACATGTAGAGATGCTGATTTAAGAAGAATGTGCAGTGGTCTCTTAATTTTTCCACAGCTGTAGACTCCTGCATGACAGAAAAACATAAAAGCCCATAGATGTAGCTATATGAAAAATAATGTGACCCCCGAAAGCCAGATGGAGATGTGTAAATTAGACGTGCATTCAGTCCTTATATTACAGTAGCATATGCTGCAGAAAATGTAGGGACCACAATGGAAATAAGTCCCCGATTTTATTGTAAAATGATTTGTGTACATATGTCTTTTTTTAACTGACAAATAAAATCAATCAATCAGTCAATCCAATCTGTACAGAGGCAATTTGATCACTGGAAACAGACATCTGTTACAAAACACCAAAAAGTGTAATGTGGTGGTCGTCGAACCCTCAAGCTTTTGGCCTCCAGCCCTGCGTGGCATCAACTGTGCCACAAAAGCAAAGTAGATATCTACATTTATAAACACAGGGTCGCTACAGTTATTGTTATTTGTGGTCGTAAACCTTATTTTGAGTTAATTCTATGAGCAGGGCTCGTACAGACAGTGGCAAGTCAAATTCAAGGACTTTCAAGTACTTTTTCAAGCACTAATATTTATTTTCAAGGACCATCAATTTGTAATAGTTAAAATAGATAAAATAATAAAGAAGGAAAATATATTTAATACAAATATATTTATAATAATATTTACAAAAATATATATATGGGGGATTGGACATGATGCAGACAATTACATTGATAGAAGCCACAATCTAAAGCTGATCTAACCCCTAATAAAAAATTAATAAATAAATAAATGTAGTTTTACAAAAAACATGTCTTGGGGAGATTAGCCACTGCCGGTCAATGGCCCAGCGCTGTATCCAACATGTCTGACAGAAACACAATGACAGAAAGAGGGTTCAGATAAAACAAAACTTGCCACATTGATTATTGTGATCCTAATGAATACATAAATACAGTATATACCATTTTTATAATAACAACACGTGGATAATTGCTCAACTCTAACTGAACTGTTATGCCATAACATGTTCGTTTTTTGTATATATAAGACAAAAAAAATTCACCCCAACAGGGTCATCTGGCAAGAAACATCTGGCAACAGCCGAGTCCTGTGACAATGGAGTCCCGGAGCGAGGGGTGTAGGGTGTTCCTCCTCCCTGGGAGGAAGCAAAGGAGCCTGGGGTGTATGGATATTGAGTAAAATAATTTTTCATGTCTCAATAAAACACCTCTATGATTCAATATTAATCACACGTTTTTTCCCCACACTCACAAAATCAAACACTCACAGAAAATCAAACCACACAGACATGAAGCCATATTCTACCTTTGATATCCAGCTGAGTGTGAACAATGTTGCCCATGACAGAGGTGTTGTGCAGGTGTTTGACTGTGTCCTTAGCCCCCCTGGTGCTGGTGAAGATCTCCGCCACTTCTGTGTGCATTTTTAAACATCTTAATATCTCATACGACAGTGCGCGTGAACAACCTCAGAGTATAAAAGACAAAAGAGTGCATCTTCCACAGCCCGCCAAGAGATTACATCACGCAACCATCACGGCTAGCAAATTACCTCAACAAGCCCCTCACTTGCGCGAGAAGGCAGAGTGCTCGCTGCCTCAGGGGCCTTAGCCACACAAGCCAAGGCCTGTTCTGCCCGCTTCCATCATTCAGACGCGGGCAGTATACTGTAGGAACATCATGGAAAAAACGGTCAGACTGGCCAATAGCACCCCCAGACCATCAGGCTGCTGAGTAGCCACCACCAGTCAGCTACCTGCTCCCCATGTCCCCCTCCTGCAGTAACTGGCTTGTTGATGAATTTGACAATGAATGTATTAACTAGGAAAATACGTTTTTCTCGACAAGAGGTGACTGAATTAATGTTCAGGATTATTGATAATGGTTATTGAAATAGTAATCAAGTATAATTTCAAAACATGAGCATGAAAATAGGTCATAATAAACATTAATTGTCATTATATTAATTTGCAGTAATCTGTTAAAATAGTTTTTAATTCCTTCCTCTTGCGTTAGCAGTGTAGAAAGGGACAGAAAAAAGCGTGCATGGGAGGGGGGAGTGGTGTATCCAGGGAGAAAACTAATTTGTGGTCTTATGCTGCCATCTATTGGCATTATTTAGCGATTGCAGTACATTCTTTTTTTTTAAACAATGTGTTGATCGGACCATCAAAACGTTTCTATACCTAAGGTCACTGAATAAAGTGTATATCCTTACTGAAGTATTAATTACTCAGAATTGCAAAATATAAAATATTTACTAGTTCATTTGATCACTTACAACCATAAAATAAAAATGTATAGCATAACAATAAACAATGAAACTGACATAAACCAAAAACACCATACATTTAGATAATTATAAAAAATAAATAAAAAATCTTTAGATGGTTAACATTATCTGCCAAAGTAATACCCCCTTAACCATGCCATCAGAAGAGCCTGCCTGTCTGCCTGCCTGCCATGCCATCAGAAGAGCCTGCCTGTCTGCCTGCCTGCCATACCATCAGAAGAGCCTGCCTGTCTGCCTGCCTGTCATGCCATCAGAGGAGCCTGCCTGTCTGCCTGCCTGCCATGCCATCAGAAGAGCCTGCCTGTCTGCCTGTCTGCCTGCCTGCCATACCATCAGAGGAGTAGACCTGTGAATAATGAACAATTATGGTAGCAGATAAATAGTAAGAACTTTCAGACTTCCATTGTTTTGGCTGTCAATTCTGCCAAATACAGTATCTCAAAATGTATGTATTTTGATGTTTTGAAGTTCTACACCATTTTAATCAGGATAACCTTTTCATTCTAAGGATGTACGTTTGGCAGCGAACTATGCTGTAACCATTTGGTGGTAGTTAAAACATCAAAAAAATAACATTGACTCATGGAGCTCTGAGTTCGTCCTATTGTTTCCTACAGGGGAAATGGGAGTATGTTCTGTTTATTTCACAAAATATCTCAAAATGTGTATATTTAGTTTTTTTCAAATCAGACACCATTTTAATCAGGAGAATCTCCTCCTTGTAATGATGTAAGGCTGGGCAACGTCCTCCGCTGTCATCAAAAGCTAACATTTAAAATGTCAGAAATTAAACATTACTGTTGGAACTCTAAGGCTGCCCCATTGTTCCCTATGGACATTTCTACACCGACATGTCTGTCTATTTCGCCAAATATCTAACAATGTATATATTTAGATTTTTTCAAGTCGGACACCTTTTTAATTATGAGAATCTCCTCTTTCTAATTGTAAGCCTGGGCAGCGCACTCCATTGTCATTGCCTAAATACATTTTGCCCTTGGAACTCTGAGCTCTGCCCATTGTTTTCCTACGGAGAGGCATGCTGTTATATATCACCAAATATCCCACAATGTATATATATATATATATATATATATATATATATATATATATATATTTGTGTGTATTTTTCAAGTCGGACAACATTTTAATCAGGATAATCTCCTCTTTCTAATGACATAAGGTTGGGCAGCAGACTCTGCTGTCATCGATCGCTAGACCAGAAATAGTCAGAACGCACACATTAGCACACTTGACACCATATAGGTGTGGATGTTTACATACTACACGAGTTGTTATTTTTCAGTTTCATCATAAGAACAGATTGTAGTGGTAAAATAAAAAGGGTAACATTTTTTGGTGCCATTTAGGGAAAACTGAATTCTAAACTTCACTCCAGTCAGAAGAGGCTCAGCAAAGTTATTTTTCTATTAATTTGCTATGGCCTCGCGCTAGTGTTCCAGCTCAGCCAACGTTCTAGGGCAGTTTTTCATCCTTGGGTGAATTTTTAGTCATTATATTTTCCAGCCTAATGTTAGCCAACTAGCTAGCTAGCTAACATTAGCTAGCTAGCAACAACTCTAACCCCTAAACTCCTGCTCCACACAAAGTAGCTAGCTAGCTTGATAAAATATGTTTATTGATCTCTGGTACTTCATTCAGCTGACTAACGATAGCTAGTAAATAATTGAAATGTACAGCAAACATTTCATATTCAGACACTACACTAATGTTAGACCTACTGTATAAATTGTTCTCTTACCTCAGTTCTTTGTTGAAAGTCTTTTTGAAGTCTTCTTATTGAAATCACAGCTAATATTGCGGACATGCTTGACATTTTTTTAAGGGCTAAAATATAACATTATGGCAGTGATTGACAACCCACCCAGGATGATTATGTGGATCATTACCATCCTCCTTCCTCACCAGCAGTTATTTTACAGGTCAACACCACCACTCTCTTCACCGTTTATCCCAACAACAAACACAAAACAGGCCCAATGCCTTTGAATGGACGCGGAATAACTACTTCACTTGTGGATGGCGAGTTGTTGTAATGTCCACTCAACCCACTGTATTGCCTGCTGCTTCCTAAATGGCATCTAACCAACACCAGACTATTAGGCCAATATCATCTGTATCTCATCAAAATCCTAGCTTAAACACCACACTTCCTTGCGACTGCAATCTGTTCCACATCAGGGTGGCTATATAAGCTATACTATAGTTATGGTATTTATTCAGACCCCTGGTAGGCTACACAAACATATTAGTGTGACGGGAAATGAATGTAAGCCTCTTACTAAGACAGACTGCACTGCAGAGGTTCAAAGATTGGTTGAGTCAACAGTTTCCTTGTTATTTCAACCTACTTTATTAATGTAATCATGTTGCATCAATGTGTCTAGTAGGTAAGTCATGAAAGCACACAGTCTTTGGTCTAAAATTAAACTAGATTTCAACCACTAATCAAGGATAGGGTTTCAAGGTTTGATTAATTTCAAGTTTTAATAATTCAAGTTTTTTGATAACTTAATCATACATAAATGAAAACTGGATAGTGATCTAATGTCTTTGCCATAAATTGATTAAATTGAGATGTTTTGTCACTGGACTACATGCAATACCCCATAATGTCAAAGTGGAATTATGTTTTTAGAAATGTTTACAAATTAATTAAAAATGAAAAGCTGAAATGTCTTGAGTCAATAAGTATTCAACCCCCTTGCTAAGCACATTTCAGGAATAAAAATGTGCTCAGCAAGTCACATAATAAGTTGCATGGACTCACTCTGTGTGCAATAATAGTGTTTAACATGATTTTTGAATGACTACCTCATCTCTGTACCCCACACATGTAATTATTTGTAAGGTCCCTCAGTCTAGAAGTGAATTTTAAACACAGATTCAACCACAAAGGCCAGGGAAGTTTTCCAATGCCTCGCAATTAAGGGCACCTATTGGTAGATGGGTAAAAAAAACAGACATTGAATATCCCTTTGATCATGGTGAAGTTATTCATTAAACTTTGGATGGTGTATGAATACACCCAGTCACAACAAAGATACAAGAGTTCTTCCTAACTCAGTTGCCAGAGAGGAAGGAAACTGCTCAGGGATTTCACCATGAGGCCAATGGTGACTTTAAAATAGTTACAGAGTTTAATGGCTGTGATAGGAGAAAACTGAGGATGGATCAACAACATTGTAGTTACTCCACAATACTAACCTAATTGGCAGCGTGAAAAGAAGGAAGCCTATACATAATAAAAAATATTCTAAAACATGGATCCTGTTTGCAACAAAGCACTAAAGTAATACTGCAAACAATGTGGTAAAGCAATTAACTTTTTGTCCTGAATACAACATGTTATGTTTGGGGCAAATCCAATACAACACATTACTGAGTACCACTCTCCATATTTTCAAGCATAGTGGTGGCTGCATCATGTTATGGGTATACTTGTAATCATAGCCGCAGGAAGTAGGGGTGCTGAGGGTGATACAACACCCCCTGAAAAATCATAATAAAAAAACAAATCATAATAAATAAATAAAAAATTCCACAAAAGTTGTGCACTGGGCCTTTACTAGTCCTATATTAGCGGACCGATATAGACGTCTGTAGCACAGGCAAATAAATGTTTTCAACATCTCTGCTTTGGCAAAAAAAGGTAGTTGTATAATTAAGAACAGTATCTAGAAGGATTCAATAGTTGGAATTGTAAGAGTTGTTGCCATGTCCCTTTCTCTGATCTAATGGAATCCAGAAAGAACAAAACTCTGTCCTCAAACATTTACATCAAAAGGTGCAAAGTTATGGGCAAAGACCCAAAACATCCACATCAAATTAAATATTTTTCTTGATAAAAAAACATGGAAAACAACCACTTTTTGTGCAGTATTCATTTAACATCCTTACAAACCACTTAATGTAAATGTACATTACTGCATTGTACATAGGCTGGTCATCTATGTTGGTTTTTACCTGTAGACTTTCCATCACCATGAAGAAGAACAATGCACAATACAGAAAATTAGTACATTGAGACATCAAGTGGTTTGCGATGATCTGTTGTGATGATGTGGCTTAGTTGGTAGAGCATGGCGCTTGCAACGCTAGGGTTATGGGTTTGATTCCCACGGGGTTGACCAATACAAAGAAAAGTATTAAAATGTATGCGCTCACTACTATAAGTTGCTCTGGATAAGAGCATCGAGTATAAGGAATGAATAGACCATTTCAGTTCGCACATAGAAATAAATTGCATTTGCAAAGTATTTCAAGAAACTGGAAAACATATATGAAGCAAGTATTTTTATATTCCACACTATCAGATTAACTGTTTTGTACAGATCATTATCAAGTAAAGAATGCTGGTAAACACTCAAATACAAGTACATTTAGTTTAAATACAATCACAAAAGTAGTGCACTGGGCATTTACTACTCCTGTATTAGCGGACCGATATCAAAGTCTGTAGCACAGGCCAAACATTTTTTACTGCATTGGCGCCACCCCACCCCACTACACTTGTCGCCGAAAAAAATCGCAACACCCCCACCCCCAGATTACTTCCTGCAGCCATGCTTGTAATCGTTAAGGACGGGAGTTTTTCAGGATAAAAAATAAACGGAATGGAGCTAAGCACAGATAAATCCTAGAGGAAAACCTGGTTCAATCTGCAATCCACCTGACAGTGGGAGATGAATTCACCTTTCAGCAGGGCAATAACCTAAAACACAAGGCCAACTCTACACTGGAGTTCCTTACCAAGAGGACAGTGAATGTTCCTTAGTGGCCGAGTTACAGTTTTTACTTAAATCTACTTGAAAATATATGGCAAGACCTGAAAATGGTTTAGCAATGACCAACAACCAATTTGACAGAGCTTGAAGAATTTTGAAAATAATAATGGGCAAATGTTGCACAATCCAGGTGTGGAAAGCTCTTAGAGACTTACGCAGAAAGACTCACAGCTGTAATCGCTGCCAAAGATGCTTTTACAAAGTATTGACTTAAGGGTGTGAATACTTAAGTAAAAGAGATATTTCTGTATTTAATTTTCAATAAATGTGCAAAAAATTGTAAAAACATATTTTCATTTAGTAATTATGTGGTATTTTATGTAGATGGGTGAGGGAAAAAAATGTTTTAATCCATTTTGAACTCAGGCTGTAACACAACAAAATGTGGAACAAGTCAAGAGGTATGAATACTTACTTCTACACAACATAATTACACACATAACAATCTGGTCCTCATAATGGGCTGTATTATAAGGTGTAAGGAAAAAGCTTTAGTTGCCTGCTATATCATCACCTGCTGTTAGTGAGCATTACAGGTTTAGGGAGTAGGTAGCGCTTAGCTGTGAACTTTCACTATGTGTGGCATGATCTAAGTGTGCTTTTAACAACTTCCATGTGCAGTGTGCCCTGCTGTGATTTGGAGGAGCTAGCTAGCTAGCACTGCATGGCAAT
Source organism: Coregonus lavaretus (assembly GCF_964263955.1). Classification (NCBI taxonomy): domain Eukaryota; kingdom Metazoa; phylum Chordata; class Actinopteri; order Salmoniformes; family Salmonidae; genus Coregonus; species Coregonus lavaretus. The sequence continues at coordinate 58,180,536 of NC_139999.1, read as the reverse complement.
AGCTTAGCATTGATGGCTAATACAGCAGGATGGCTAATGCTAATGTCTGTTTGATATGAATGATGTTAGTCCACATCTCTACACTCTTAGCATTTCCCCAACCACCACAGTTCTTCCAGGTTTGATACTTAAGGGCTGTTGGTAACACATCTAACAGCTATAAGAACCAATTCCAGATGATGGAGAGTAGCGGCCGGTGCCTTTTAAGATGAGCGAGGATTATTTTTGTTGTTGTTGTTGAAACATGGCCTTATTTCTATTACAGCATATTGGATGACATATCCATTCCATTCACCCAGCTTAATGTAACATCGATAGGTTCAGGCTACTACTCAAATGTTCCCTGTACCCATCATGAGGTTGCTACAACCTAGCCTATGAATTACATTTTACAATGTAGGTGCACAGGTCGAGAGAATTTTGAGTAATCAAGGTAACAGACAGTGACACATTTAATACCGTCTTGCACACTCTTGCCTGCAACTAGCTGATCTAGGGTGTAATCATTAGTCCAACAGTTGCAAACAAAGGTTTATATTGGACAGGTACAGTTGAAGTCGGAAGTTTACATACACTTTAGCCAAATACATTTAAACTCAGTTTTTCACAATTCCTGACATTTAAAGTAAACATTCGCTGGGTTAGGTCAGTTAGGATAACCACTTTATTTTAAGAATGTGAAATGTCAGAATAATAGTAGAGATAATGATTTCTTTCAGCTTTTATTTCTTTCATCACATTCCCAGTGGGTCAGAAGTTTACATACACTCAATTAGTATTTGGTAGCATTGCCTTTAAATTGTTTAACTTGGGTCAAACGTTTCGGGTAGCCTTCCACAAGCTTCCCACAATAAGTTGGGCGAATTTTGGCCCATTCCTGACAGAGCTGGTGTAACTGAGTCAGGTTTGTAGGCCTCCTTGCTCGCACACGCTTTTTCAGTTCTACCCACAAATATTCTATAGGATTGAGGTCAGGGCTTTGTGATGGCCACTCCAATACCTTGACTTTGTTGTCCTTAAGCCATTTTGCCACAACTTTGGATGTATGCTTGGGGTCATTGTCCATTTGGAAGACCCATTTGCGACCAAGCTTTAACTTCCTGACTGATGTCTTGAGATGTTGCGTCAATATATCCACATAATTTTCCTTCCTCATGATGCCATCTATTTTGTGAAGTGCACCAGTCTCTCCTGCAGCAAAGCACCCCCACAGCATGATGCTGCCACCCCCGTGCTTCACGTTTGGGATGGTGTTATTCGGCTTGCAAGCATTCCCCTTTTTCCTCCGAACATAACGATGGTCATTATGGCCAAACAGTTCTATTTTTGTTTCATCAGACCAGAGGACATTTCTCCAAAAAGTACGATCTTTGTCCCCATGTGCAGTGGCAAACCGTAGTCTGGCTTTTTTATGGCGATTTTGGAGCAGTGGCTTCTTCCTTGCTGAGCGGCCTTTCAGGTTATGTCGATATAGGACTCGTTTTACTGTGGATATACAGTGGGGAGAACAAGTATTTGATACACTGACGATTTTGCAGGTTTTCCTACTTACAAAGCATGTAGAGGTCTGTCATTTTTATCATAGGTACACTTCAACTGTGAGAGACGGAATCTAAAACAAAAATCCAGAAAATCACATTGTATGATTTTTAAGTAATTAATTTGCATTTTATTGCATGACATAAGTATTTGATCACCTACCAACCAGTAAGAATTCCGGCTCTCACAGACCTGTTAGTTTTTCTTTAAGAAGCCCTCCTGTTCTCCACTTATCACCTGTATTAACAGCACCTGTTTGAACTCGTTACCTGTATAAAAGACACCTGTCCACACACTCAATCAAACAGACTCCAACCTCTCCACAATGGCCAAGACCAGAGAGCTGTGTAAGGACATCAGGGATAAAATTGTAGACCTGCACAAGGCTGGGATGGGCTACAGGACAATAGGCAAGCAGCTTGGTGAGAAGGCAACAACTGTTGGCGCAATTATTAGAAAATGGAAGAAGTTCAAGATGATGGTCAATCACCCTCGGTCTGGGGCTCCATGCAAGATCTCAACTCGTGGGGCATCAATGATCATGAGGAAGGTGAGGGATCAGCCCAGAACTACACGGCAGGACCTGGTCAATGACCTGAAGAGAGCTGGGACCACAGTCTCAAAGAAAACCATTAGTAACACACTACGCCGTCATGGATTAAAATCCTGCAGCACACGCAAGGTCCCCCTGCTCAAGCCAGCGCATGTCCAGGCCCGTCTGAAGTTTGCCAATGACCATCTGGATGATCCAGAGGAGGAATGGGAGAAGGTCATGTGGTCTGATGAGACAAAAATAGAGCTTTTTGGTCTAAACTCCACTCGCCGTGTTTGGAGGAAGAAGAAGGATGAGTACAACCCCAAGAACACCATCCCAACCGTGAAGCATGCAGGTGGAAACATAATTCTTTGGGTATGCTTTTCTGCAAAGGGGACAGGACGACTGCACCGTATTGAGGGGAGGATGGATGGGGCCATGTATCGCGAGATCTTGGCCAACAACCTCCTTCCCTCAGTAAGAGCATTGAAGATGGGTCGTGGCTGGGTCTTCCAGCATGACAACGACCCGAAACACAAAGCCAGGGCAACTAAGGAGTGGCTCTGTAAGAAGCTTCTCAAGGTCCTGGAGTGGCCTAGCCAGTCTCCAGACCTGAACCCAATAGAAAATCTTTGGAGGGAGCTGAAAGTCCGTATTGCCCAGCGACAGCCCCGAATTCTGAAGGATCTGGAGAAGGTCTGTATGGAGGAGTGGGCCAAAATCCCTGCTGCAGTGTGTGCAAACCTGGTCAAGACCTACAGGAAACGTATGATCTCTGTAATTGCAAACAAAGGTTTCTGTACCAAATATTAAGTTCTGCTTTTCTGATGTATCAAATACTTATGTCATGCAATAAAATGCAAATGAATTACTAATAAATCATACAATGTGATTTTCTGGATTTTTGTTTTAGACATTCCGTCTCTCACAGTTGAAGTGTACCTATGATAAAAATTAAAGACCTCTACATGCTTTGTAAGTAGGAAAACCTGCAAAATCGACAGTGTATCAAATACTTGTTCTCCCCACTGTAGGTGGTTCAGAGTAGTGTAGTGGTTCGTTTTGATATTTCAACCTGCGCGTCCTGATCGCGTCTGGTGTGGGTGGACAAATCAACATGCGTGCGATGGCGCACGCGGACACACGCGCGTGCCCGGTCTAGTCAGCATGTAACTGTAAAAATGAAATGCCTTTTATGGTGTCTGATGGAGTTAACATAACTCCAGTTAGTTGCATTTTATTTTGTGATAGCTGCTACTTTGGTCTATCATTTTTTTTAAATATTAAGACAAATATGTGTGGGAAAAAAGTTGATATTGTCCCGTCTTTCAATAATTGCTGAGCTCTAAAACAGCAACATTGTCTCTCAGCCTCATGGCAAAATGTGTAAAATAGCATGAGATTAGCTATAACACTGCACATTTTTCTCTCTGTCCCTTGTGGGCCCTGTGAAACTGCGCAAGACTACTGCCTCTAATCACAATCCAAAACGTTTTTGAGTTTGAAGCTAAATGTTGTTACTCATTAACCAAAATTAGGGGATGTTTAGGCGCTTCTCTATTAAATGAAATGCAATATGTCAGTGAAAGTACTTGCAATGACTACTTTCTCAACATCGCAATCAAAATATGGCTGAAAAATCATTCATGGTAACCTAAATTATAGCAAGTGACAAATAGGCGTTGAAATATGAAAAGCTGAGAAGAAAAGCAACAGAGTAACACAAGGGGGACCGAGTGGCGCAGCGGTCTGTAGAGGCGTCACTACAGACCCAGGTTCGATCCCGGGCTGTATCACAACCGACCGTGATCGGGAATCCCATAGGGCTGCGCACAATTGGCCCAGCGTCCGTCGTCTCAGTTAGGGGAGGGTTTGGTCGGGATAGGCCATCATTGTAAATAAGAATTTGTTCTTAACTGACTTGCCTAGTTAAATAATGGTAAAAAGAATAACAATTTTGAGTGATTAGCTTTTTGTTTGTTACTAAGGACTGTGATGTATGATATTAAACAGTCTTACACAGAGGATTAATAGAATACAGATTTTTTTAAAACTATTTATTTGAAAATAATAATAGTAATAAAATTCATAGTAAAATATAGGTAATAACCATCTGTTCTCAATAGCATGTGAAATACCCCTAAAGATGATTTAATTGTTTACTGTAGTCTGTAGATTACAGTATTTATAATTTAAAGATGACACAAGACATGTCAACATTATCTCATTTGTGATAATATAAATTAATTATTCTATGCAATAATACACCACTACCTGATAGAATAGACCAGTTAAATGTTTTTGAATCACAATAATTATTCAAAGAGCCCATTGTAATCTTGTAAATAAAATGAAATACTTATGACAGCGTTATAGGCAGTATTTGCATATTATTCATAACTAAATTGATTACATTTTTGATTTACATATCATGATCTGTCAATAGAAAGAGTTATGAGGAAAGAGTTTCTCACCACTTCGTTTTCTTGACCTCGAGCTCATCATTATTGTATTACAAACCAAGGTTAAAATGGCAAAAAGTCGCAAATGCATCTGGCTGACAACGACCGCCTCAAAGCAGGTTTCGGAACATCTGAGAGGATTCCAGGGTACACTTTAGCTCTAGAGACAGACCAGTCGAAGTTTAAAAGGTTGGAGAAGAAGTCCCGCGCCTTCCCACTGTCTGCTTGAAGGAAACTCACAGTTTAACAGCCCTGGCCAAATTGAAAGAAAAGAGCTCTACTTAGGCTATCGTTGCCATCTTTAACCCTTACCTCCCCACAGCGGTGATCCCTTGCTGTATTTCAGGAGACACTACACATCACTCAGGAATGTTTGCAGAACACATTTGGTTTGATTTCATTCAATAGGGCTGTTTTAGCTTTCACCATTAAAGGAAACATCATTCTAAGCCAATGTTTTGAATTCCATTGTTCATACTGTATTAGCACCATCGACTACTTGTAGAGTTAAAAGTCTAACATTCAGACATTATTGTCCTCTTTAATTGTGCTGTCTAATGCCCTCCATTTCTTTTTACTTGCTGATGACAAATTCTAAGGAATTAGAAGAAAGTTACAAGACATACGGCATATTAGTTGTTTATTTCTTTTACCACAGAGGGCAATTTGAATTCTTTAGTAGCACGATAACAGTCAGGGATGAATTAAGTGTGGTTCTAATCCCCAAAATCATGCAATTTTTATTTGAAAGTTTGAGGCTAAGTTTGTTTACTCTTCTGAATAGAGTAAACTGTGGTTTTGAGGAATTGTAACAAGCCAGACATTAAGTATTAAAATCCCTCAGTGAGTTCAGTGTGCAGTTTCACAAGGCGTTAATGCTATTTTGTACTCTCGTTACTTAAATATGGGAATGTCAATTTGATAATGGACAAACAATGCTTTAGAAGGGAGTGAACCGTAAAAAAAATAAGTTAAAATATTTGAGTGAACTTAGTTTTGTGAGTAAATTCCCCAAAACTATTAGGGAAACAACATCCAATGGTTGAAAAGTCAATGTTGTTTTTCAAATAAAATAAAATAAAATTGTATTTGCCACATGCGCCAAATACAACAGGTGTAGATATTACAGTGAAATGCTTACTTACAAGCCCTTAACCAACAATGCAGTTTTTATTTTTTAGAAAGAATAACATTTAAAAAGTGTTAAGTAAAAAATAGATAAGTAAAAGATAAAAGCAAATAACTAAAGAGCAGCAGTAAAATAAATTAACAGTAGGGAGGCTATATACAGGGGGGTACCGGTACAGAGTCAATGTGCGGGGGCACCGGCTAGTCGAGGTAATTGAGGTAATATGTACATGAGGGTAGAATTAAAATGACAATGCATAAATAATAAAATGAGTAGCGGCAGCGTAAAAGAGGGGGATGGGGTGGGGTTTGGACCTAGACTTGGCGCTCCGGTACCGCTTGCCGTGCGGTAGCAGAGAGAACAGTCTATGACTAGGGTGGCTGGAGTCTTTGACAATACAGTTGCCATACCAGGCGGTGATGCATCCAGTCAGGATGCTCTCGATGATGCAGCTGTAGAACTTTTTGAGGATCTGAGGACCCATGACAAATCTTTTCAGTCTCCTGAGGGGGAATAGGCTTTGTCGTGCCCTCTTCACAACTGTCTTGGTGTGTTTGGACCATGATAGTTTGTTGGTGATGTGGACACCAAGGAACTTGAAGCTCTCAACCTGTTCCACTACAGCCCCGTCGATGAGAATGGGGGTGTGCTCAGTCCTCTTTCTTTTCCTGTAGTCCACAATCATCTCCTTTTCTTGATCACGTTGAGGGAGAGGTTGTTATCCTGGCACCACACGGCCAGGTCTCTGACCTCCTCCCTATAGGCTGTCTCATCGTTGTCAGTGATCAGGCCTAACACTGTTGTGTCGTCGGCAAACTTAATGATGGTGTTGGAGTCGTGCCTGGCCATGCAGTCATGGGTGAACAGGGAGTACAGGAGGGGACTGAGCACGCACCCCTGAGGGGCCCCCGTGTTGAGGATCAGCGTGGCAGATGTGTTGTTACCTACCCTTACCACCTGGGGGCGGCCCATCAGGAAGTCCAGGATCCAGTTGCAGAGGGAGGTGTTTAGTCCTAGGATCCTTAGCTTAGTGATGAGCTTTGAGGGCACTATGGTGTTGAACGCTGAGCTGTAGTCAATGAATAGCATTCTCACGTAGGTGTTCCTCTTGTCCAGGTGGGAAAGGGCAGTGTGGAGTGCAATAGAGATTGCATCATCTGTGGATCTGTTGGGGCGGTATGCAAATTGGAGTGGGTCTAGGCTTTCTGGGATAATGGTGTTGATATGAGCCATGACCAGCCTTTCAAAGCACTTTATGGCTACAGACATGAGTGCTACGGATCGGTAGTCATTTAGGCAGGTTATTTTAGTGTCCTTGGGCACAGGGACTATGGTGGTCTGCTTGAAACATGTTGGTATTACAGACTCAGTCAGTGACATGTTGAAAATGTCAGTGAAGACACTTGCCAGTTGGTCAGCGCATGCTCGGAGTACACGTCCTGGTAATCCGTATGGCCTTGTGGCCTTGTGAATGTTGACCTGCTGAAAAGTCTTACTCACATCGGCTACGGAGAGCGTGATCACATAGTCATCCGGAACAGCTGATGCTCTCATGCATGCTTCAGTGTTGCTTGCCTCGAAGCGAGCATAGAAGTGATTTAGCTCGTCTGGTAGGCTTGTGTCACTGGGCAGCTCGCGGCTGTGCTTCCCTTTGTAGTCTGTAATAGTTTTCAAGCCCTGCCACATCCGACGAGCGTCAGAGACGGTGTAGTACGATTCAATCTTAGTCCTGTATTGACTCTTTGCCTGTTTGATTGTTCGTCGGAGGGCATAGCGGTATTTCTTATAAGCGTCCGGGTTAGAGTCCCGCTCCTTGAAAGCAGCAGCTCTACACTTTAGCTCAGTGCGGATGTTGCCTGTAATCCATGGCTGGGGTTGGGGTATGTACGTATGGTCACTGTGGGGACGATTAGGGAAACGTTCACGTCCAATGGTTGAAAAGTTAGTGTTGTTTTTATCCCCAATCTATGCTTAAAAACTGGTTTGAAAGATATCCAAACATGGAATAACTTGGGCTACACATATTTTTAGATTGTTTTGGAATTACTTAGTTATTTCCAGATTGATAAGTATTACCTTTCTGTAACTGTATGATTTTGCTTTAACATTTCCATTCATCCTATGCTATCCAGTCTATTAACATAATGACAGTTGGCTTATTACTCTAGAACTACGTATTTCATGATAATACAATTATGTATTCTTGATGTCTCCATGGGAAGAAATGTCTTGGTGTTTTCCATTTGTATAGATGAATAATTACATTCAAAAAATATATTTTTCAATTTCAATGTTTTATTTCATTGGATTTCCAATGTTCCTCATTAGAACTTCCGTGGTCTGCTACTGTTTGCTACCATTTGAAATACGGGGATACATTTTCTGTACATTATGTTCAAAAGTATAGCGACCCCTGGGATGAGATAACTAGTCCGACACACAATTTTCCAGTGGTCTATTTTATTTCATTGATAAGAAAATAATTGAGTTTGATTTCAAAGGCAAGGTCACGCAGAATTCAACTAAAATGTACAGCCCAGCTCACCTTGTTCTAATAAATGCAATGGAACTCCATAAAACAACCCCAACAGGACCCACTTGTGTTTTATATTTATCGGAAAATGAAGGAGCCTCTATGACAAAGTGATCAGGCCTGTTGTTTGATGAGGTTCGAGAGAGTGGAGAAATGGGAAGGGGCCCATGTGGTCATGACAACATGCTAAATGCACAACAGATGCACCTCTGTGTGTGAGTTATTGGCTGGTTAGTGGCACGCCATGGTGCTGCAGTATCTGCTCAGTCTTGCGCAGACACTTCATGTCTCGTTTCAGCTGCACTCTTCCCTGGCGGCCACCGCCTCTGGTTCGGAGCAGCCTGGGCTGATTTCAGGGGCTTACAGCCCTGCTGCTTCCAGTTTGTTCGCTTTTCTTTCTCTGGTTTCCCTTTTTGCCCGAGGGCACTGGTTGAAGGGTGTAATAGTAGTTCCTCCTGCCTCTCTTCCAATTATCAGAAAGGTCCCAGGCTTCAGGGGGCCGTGTGTGGATTCAGAGCCTGGTTTGCTCAAGGAAATAGATCCATACCCTATCTCTGTGTGCATCGGTGTGCATATGTAAGGCCAACTTTGTGCTTTGTGATCTACTTTATGTCTTTTGATACTTTTATGAGCAGCTATCAATTTTGACTGGAGTACTCTGGATATTACCCATGATCTAATACAGGACAGGCGCATTTTGGCTAGTGATTGAACTACAGTGTTATGCCAGGTGAATGGTCCAAACGCTGTAGTTCACTCTACTGTACATGCATTATAGCAAGACATGCTCCACAATTTAGATGCGTGCGGTATTTCAAAGCGCTGAGAGTAATAGAGGTTCTCGTTTGTCAAAATGTGTAATCGAGGCTTCCGTGCGGTGTTATGAGATTTAGTACTGCTGTAGTATTGCTAGCTGGTAAGGTGAGCGCCAGAGTGAGCTTCGTGCGGTGACATCCTGAGACTTGAAGTAGTGTCGCCCTTGCTCAACAAAGAACATGGCTCTATCTCAATTCCTCTTTTCACGATTCCTCGCCTCCTCTCAACTGTATTGGAGGAGAAGGTACAAGGTCCCTCCTCTCGGACCTTCGTCTCCAAAGCATTTTGAGGAGGTGAGTTGAGACAATGCGAGGAATCGAGAAAAGACTAATTGAGGTATAGTGATTGTTTAGAATGCTGCTTCGTGAGTGCGAAGAGTTGTTGAGCAGAAGATCCTATGTTTGAGGCCAGGTTGGGACAGGGATGGGACCTACTCTGTTACAAAAAATCAAATCAAATCAAATCAAATCAAATCAAATTTTATTGGTCACATGCGCCGAATACAACAGGTGCAGACATTACAGTGAAATGCTTACTTACAGCCCTTAACCAACAGTGCATTTATTTTAAACAAAAAAAGTAAGAATAAAACAACAACAAAAAAAGTGTTGAGAAAAAAAAGAGCAGAAGTAAAATAAAGTGACAGTAGGGAGGCTATATATACAGTAAAATAAAGTGACAGTAGGGAGGCTATATATACAGGGGGGTACCGTTGCATAGTCAATGTGCGGGGGCACCGGCTAGTTGAGGTAGTTGAGGTAATATGTACATGTGGGTAGAGTTAAAGTGACTATGCATAAATACTTAACAGAGTAGCAGCAGCGTAAAAAGGGTGGGGTGGGGGGGCAGTGCAAATAGTCCGGGTAGCCATGATTAGCTGTTCAGGAGTCTTATGGCTTGGGGGTAGAAGCTGTTGAGAAGTCTTTTGGACCTAGACTTGGCACTCCGGTACCGCTTGCCGTGCGGTAGCAGAGAGAACAGTCTATGACTAGGGTGGCTGGAGTCTTTGACAATTTTGAGGGCCTTCCTCTGACACCGCCTGGTATAGAGGTCCTGGATGGCAGGGAGCTTTGCCCCAGTGATGTACTGGGCCGTACGCACTACCCTCTGTAGTGCCTTGCGGTCAGAGGCCAAGCAGTTGCCATACCAGGCGGTGATGCAACCAGTCAGGATGCTCTCGATGGTGCAGCTGTAGAATTTTTTGAGGATCTGAGGACCCATGCCAAATCTTTTTAGTCTCCTGAGGGGGAATAGGCTTTGTCGTGCCCTCTTCACGACTGTCTTGGTGTGTTTGGACCAGGATAGTTTGTTGGTGATGTGGACACCAAGGAACTTGAAGCTCTCAACCTGTTCCACTACAGCCCCGTCGATGAGAATGGGGGCGTGCTCAGTCCTCTTTTTTTTCCTGTAGTCCACAATCATCTCCTTTGTCTTGGTCACGTTGAGGGAGAGGTTGTTGTCCTGGCACCACACGGCCAGATCTCTGACCTCCTCCCTATAGGCTGTCTCATCGTTGTCGGTGATCAGGCCTACCACTGTTGTGTCGTCGGCAAACTTAATGATGGTGTTGGAGTCGTGCCTGGCCATGCAGTCATGGGTGAACAGAGAGTACAGGAGGGGACTGAGCACGCACCCCTGAGGGGCCCCCGTGTTGAGGATCAGTGTGGCAGATGTGTTGTTACCTACCCTTACCACCTGGGGGCGGCCCGTCAGGAAGTCCAGGATCCAGTTGCAGAGGGAGGTGTTTAGTCCCAGGATCCTTAGCTTAGTGATGAGCTTAGAGGGCACTATGGTGTTGAATGCAGAGCTGTAATCAATGAATAGCATTCTCACGTAGGTGTTCCTCTTGTCCAGGTGGGAAAGGGCAGTGTGGAGTGCGATAGAGATTGCATCATCTGTGGATCTGTTGGGGCGGTATGCAAATTGGAGTGGGTCCAGGGTTTCTGGGATTATGCTGTTGATGTGAGCCATGACCAGTCTTTCAAAGCACTTCATGGCTACAGACGTCAGTGCTACGGGTCGGTAGTCATTTAGGCAGGTTATCTTAGAGTTCTTGGGCACGGGGACTATGGTGGTCTGCTTGAAACATGTTGGTATTACAGACTCAGTCAGGGACATGTTGAAAATGTCAGTGAAGACACTTGCCAGTTGGTCAGCACATGCTCGGAGTACACGTCCTGGTAATCCGTCTGGCCCTGCGGCCTTGTGAATGTTGACCTGCTTAAAAGTCTTACTCACATCGGCTACGGAGAGCGTGATCACATAGTCGTCCGGAACAGCTGGTGCTCTCATGCATGCTTCAGTGTTGCTTGCCTCGAAGCGAGCATAGAAGTGGTTTAGCTCGTCTGGTAGGCTTGTGTCACTGGGCAGCTCGCGGCTGTGCTTCCCTTTGTAGTCTGTAATAGTTTTCAAGCCCTGCCACATCCGACGAGCGTCAGAGCCAGTGTAGTATGATTCAATCTTAGACCTGTATTGACTCTTTGCCTGTTTGATGGTTCGTCGGAGGTCATAGCGGGATTTCTTATAAGCGTCCGGGTTAGAGTCCCGTTCCTTGAAAGCGGCAGCTCTACCCTTTAGCTCAGTGCGGATGTTTCCTGTAATCCATGGCTTCTGGTTGGGGTATGTACGTACGGTCACTGTGGGGACGACATCATCGATGCACTTATTGATGAAGCCAGTGACTGATGTGGTGTACTCCTCAATGCTGTCTGAAGAATCCCGGAACATGTTCCAGTCTGTGCTAGCAAAACAGTCCTGTAGCTTAGCATCTGCGTCATCTGACCACTTTTTTATTAGCCGAATCACTGGTGCTTCCTGCTTCAGTTTTTGCTTATAAGCAGGAATCAGGAGGATAGAGTTATGGTCAGATTTGCCAAATGGAGGGCGAGGGAGAGCTTTGTATGCGTCTCTGTGTGTGGAGTAAAGGTGGTCTAGAGTTTTTTCCCCTCTGGTTGCACATTTAACATGCTGGTAGAAATGAGGTAGAACGGATTTAAGTTTCCCTGCATTAAAGTCCCCGGCTACTAGGAGCGCTGCATCTGGATGAGCATTTTCCTGTTGATTAATGGCCTTGTACAACTCATTCAGTGCAATCTTAATGCCAGCATTGGTTTGTGGTGGTAAATAGACAGCTATGAAAAATATAGATGAAAACTCTCTTGGTAAATAGTGTGGTCTACAGCTTATCATGAGATACTCTACCTCAGGCGAGCAAAACCTAGAGACTTCCTTAGTATTTGATTTTGTGCACCAGCTGTTGTTTACAAATATACAGAGACCGCCACCCCTCGTCTTACCCGAGTCTGCCGTTCTGTCCTGCCGATGTAGCGTATAGCCTGCTAGCTGAATGTTGTCATGGTTGTCGTTCAGCCACGACTCCGTGAAACATAAGATATTACAGTTTTTAATGTCCCGTTGGTAGGATAACCGTAATCTTAAATCGTCCATTTTATTCTCAAAAGCTTGAACGTTGGCTAATAGGATTGATGGGAGAGGCAGTTTACTCGTTCGCCGTCGGATCCTTACAAGGCACCCGGATCTGCGCCCACGATACCTCCGTCTCTTCCTCACGCGAATGACGGGGATCTGGTGCTACAATGGTGCTACAGTGGGGGAAAATAGTATTTAGTCAGCCACCAATTGTGCAAGTTCTCCCACTTAAAAAGATGACAGAGGCCTGTAATTTTCATCATAGGTACACGTCAACTATGACAGACAAATTGAGAAAAAAAATCCAGAAAATCACATTGTTGGATTTTTAATGAATTTATTTGCAAATTATGGTGGAAAATAAGTATTTTTTCACCTACAAACAAGCAAGATTTCTGGCTCTCACAGACCTGTAACTTCTTCTTCAAGAGGCTCCTCTGTCCTCCACTCGTTACCTGTATTAATGGCACCTGTTTGAACTTGTTATCAGTATAAAAGACACCTGTCCACAACCTCAAACAGTCACACTCCAAACTCCACTATGGCCAAGACCAAAGAGCTGTCAAAGGACGCCAGAAACAAAATTGTAGACCTGCACCAGGCTGGGAAGACTGAATCTGCAATAGGTAAGCAGCTTGGTTTGAAGAAATCAACTGTGGGAGCAATTATTAGGAAATGGAAGACATACAAGACCACTGATAATCTCCCTCGATCTGGGGCTCCACGCAAGATCTCACCCCATGTGGTCAAAATGATCACAAGAACGGTGATCAAAAATCCCAGAACCACACGGGGGGATCTAGTGAATGACCTGCAGAGAGCTGGGACCAAAGTAACAAAGCCTACCATCAGTAACACACTACGCCGCCAGGGACTCAAATCCTGCAGTGCCAGACGTGTCCCCCTGCTGAAGCCAGTACATGTCCAGGCCCGTCTGAAGTTTGCTAGAGTGCATTTGGATGATCCAGAAGAGGATTGGGAGAATGTCATATGGTCAGATGAAACCAAAATAGAACTTTTTGGTAAAAACTCAACTTGTCGTGTTTGGAGGACAAAGAATGTTGAGTTGCATCCAAAGAACACCATACCTACTGTGAAGCATGGGGGTGGAAACATCGTGCTTTGGGGCTGTTTTTCTGCAAAGGGACCAGGACGACTGATCCGTGTAAAGGAAAGAATGAATGGGGCCATGTATCGTGATTTTGAGTGAAAACCTCCTTCCATCAGCAAGGGCATTGAAGATGAAACGTGGCAGGGTCTTTCAGCATGACAATGATCCCAAACACACCGCCCGGGCAACGAAGGAGTGGCTTCGTAAGAAGCATTTCAAGGTCCTGGAGTGGCCTAGCCAGTCTCCAGATCTCAACCCCATAGAAAATCTTTGGAGGGAGTTGAAAGTCCATGTTGCCCAGCGACAGCCCCAAAACATCACTGCTCTAGAGGAGATATGCATGGAGGAATGGGCCAAAATACCAGCAACAGTGTGTGAAACCCTTGTGAAGACTTACAGAAAACATTTGACCTGTGTCATTGCCAACAAAGGGTATATAACAAAGTATTGAGAAACTTTTGTTATTGACCAAATACTTATTTTCCGCCATAATTAGCAAATAAATTCATTAAAAATCCTACAATGGGATTTTCTGGATTTTTTTTCTCAATTTGTCTGTCATAGTTGACGTGTACCTATGATGAAAATTACAGGCCTCTGTCATCTTTTTAAGTGGGAGAACTTGCACAATTGGTGGCTGACTAAATACTTTTTTTCCCCACTGTATGTGACTCGGATCCACAGTTGGACTCTGCCCGACTGCTGGGGTTGCTGCGGAGAAGGAGGAGGTCAAAGGGGTTTGAGTGCGGCAGATGTAGTATTGCTAGCTGGTTAGCCGAATGCCAGAGCAAGCAATGTGTGGTGACGTCACCCTGCCTGAGACTTGAAGTGTCTCCCTTGCTCAACCAAAACCATGGTTTTGGTAGAGAGATTGGTTAGAAATTCTAAAACTGAATGCTACTTTGTGAATGCAAAGAAGAAGGTCCTGGGTTCACGTCCAGATCTGGAATTACTCTGTTACACCAGAGAGAGCATGCTTTTCATTTATATTTAGCTCATGTCACAGTAGGAGTTGATTATCTTGTTACCAAGTCGTTTACAAGTATAAAAAATACATATAAAAAATATGGAGCGCTTGCATTTTCCAGCCCTAATGCCAGGATTCGCAATTTACCTGTCTAACATCAGCTCGCTTGCGTTGAGGTGGAAGCGGTGGCAATATTTGAAAGTGACAATTTCATATCTAATTTATATAAGTATTCACACCCCTGAGTCAATGCTGTCTAGAAGCTGTGATGAGGTGATTTCGAAGGAGTCAGGTGCAGGAGGGTAAATCACAGAATAACAGGATTTATTCTGAAACACAGAGTTATGCAGTAATGCGTCAAAACACTCCAGTGCGCAAAACAGGCGCACTGGAAAAATACAAGGCACACAGGGAAATGTCCCGACGATACAAAATACACGGAGCTCCACCGAGCTTCTCTATCCTCCACAATAAACAATCACACACAAAGGTGTTCCTAATGTTTTGTACACTCAGCGTACAATTGAACAGTAATTCATCCTACAGGATTTTGTTTTTCTCCAGCACACCAGACCGCGCAGGTCAAGTCATTTCTCACTCTTCTTCCACAAGTTAGTAAAATAGAGCTGCAGTGATCTTCTATCCGGGAGAGCCGCAGTAGTTTTTTTTTTTCTCAGCACAGGAGTGAAATACTTGATTCAACTAATCAAATTGATGAAAATCAGTCATGGCACTAAGAGAACACGGCTCTCCAAGAGACGATCACAACCTAGAAGACAGTATGAGTGTTACGCTGTATAGATTTGGCCTTAAAAACGTTTTGTAGCTGTTGGAGACAGAGTTTAAAAGTCAACTTTAGAGACTGTAATAAAACAACAGAAAGCTCAATGATTCCAAGAGGTCAGTGAGTACCCAGCTGGAACGTGGTATGCCTTTGCTGTCATCACACACCACTTCCAAACCCTTCGTGAGTACTGTAAACTGTCTCCTTGTAATGCTATACACTGTTTATACCACCACAGAGAGATAGGGTACTACAGGCTCCTTGGTCAGCTGGATTGAAGGGCAGAGGTTACAAAGGCCTTTATAAAATACCTCAATTATAACTAGTGCAAACAGAATTGCACCAAATAGATTGCAGAATTCATTTCAGAACATTTACTTCTGTGCAATGTGTTTTAGATATTAGAATAGGCTAAACAGATGTCAGTGTTATCATTCCTGGAGGTTTAGGAACTCTACAATGTATGCGGTGAAAGTAGATACCGCATTCTTTAATTATTTATTTCAGCAATGCAAACCACAACAGAAACACTCATTTGTGGGCTCTCTGTGCATCCCCAATAAAGGAGTGCTTTCTGGATATCTGGCACTGTTTATGTCACATACAGAGTATTCAAACCTCAATCACTGTGCATGTTGGTGTTTGAGATTAAACTAAAAAGAAGTGGGTGAAACTTTATTCTCCCAGTGACATTTTGGTTAACTACTGTTGATCTTTTCATGCCTGTACGTACAAGTTTAGCTTTTCACAATAGTCAACTGTTTTAGTAACACTGGACAAAAATGTATTAATAAGCCATTATGTCTGTTTTCCTCATATCCGTTGATGTAATTTCTCAGCATGTGCAGGTTATGCTAGACCGATTCAGTTTCTTTCTGATGGTATCTTGAAGCAGTGTGACATTTTAAGTGGTCCTGTGTGGTTCAGTTGGTGAGAGTATTGCATTGGCAATGCCGGTCGTGTGTTCAATTGATGCAGGGATCACATTCACATACAAAAAATGTATGCACTCAATTATGCTTTGAAAGGTGTCTGCTAAGTGGCATTTACAGTGCCTTCAGAAAGTGTTCATACTCCTTGACTTATTCCACATTGTGTTACAGCCTGAATTCAAAATTGATTAAATATATTTTTCTCACCCATCTACACACAATACACCATGATGACAAAGTGAAAACAAGTTTTAAAAGATTGGGGCAAATGTATTGAAAATGAAATACAGAAATATCTAATTTATATAAGTATTCACACCCCTGAGTCAATGCTGTCTAGAAGCTGTGATGAGGTGATTTCGAAGGAGTCAGGCGCAGGAGGGTAAATCACAGAATAACAGGATTTATTCTGAAACACAGAGTTATGCAGTAATGCGGCAAAACACTCCAGTGCGCAAAACAGAAGTACTGGAAAATACAAGGCACACAGGGAAATGTCCCGACGATACAAAATACACGGAGCTCCACCGAGCTTCTCTATCCTCCACAATAAACAATCACACACAATGACAAGGGGGCAGAGGGAACACTTATACAGGTACTGATGAGGGGATATGAACCAGGTGTGTGTAATAAACAAGACAAAACAAATTAAATGATGAGATGAGGAGATGACCATGGCCGTTGTGGAACTGGTAAGGGATGTAACTTACCTGCTGGGAGGTGCCTAGGTGCCTTACTCAGGGCGCACACTGAGCAGGAGGAGACATACACCCTCACGTCCTTAGCCAAGGTAGGCCACCAGTACTTCCCGGTCAGGCAGCGCGCTGTACTGCCGATACCTGGGTGACCAGAGGAGGGGAACGTGTGTGCCCAATAGATAAGACGGTCACGGACAAGAGATGGCACGTACCGCAGCCCAGCTGGGCACTGAGGTGGAGATGGCTCTGTGCTTAACGCCCACTCTATGTCCGCGTCCACCGCCCACACTACTGGCGCCACAATGCAGGAGGCCGGAAGTATGGGGGTGTTGTCTATGGGCCTCTGCTCTGTGTCGTACAGCCGTGACAGCGCGTCTGCCTTCACGTTCTTAGTACCTGGTATGTATGACAGCTTGAAATCAAACCGAGTGAAGAACAAGGCCCACCTGGCCTGGCGAGGGTTCAGCCTCTTCGCTGCCCAGATGTACTCCAGGTTACGGTGGTCAGTCCAGACGAGGAAAGAGTGTTTCGCACCCTCGAGCCAGTGCCTCCACGCGGTCAGGGCTCTGACAACAGCCAACAGCTCCCGATCACCAACGTCGTAGTTCTGCTCCGCCGGGCTGAGCTTCTTAGAGAAGAAGGCACAGGGGCGGAGCTTGGGTGGCGTGCCTGAGCGTTGGGATAGGACAGCACCTATCCCTACCTCGGACGCATCCACCTCCACTACAAACGGTAATGTTGGATTGGGATGGGCCAGTACCGGGGCTGAGGTGAACAGAGCCCTCAGGTTACTGAAAGCCCTGTCAGCCTCAGCAAACCAGCAGAGCCGGGACGGCCAACCCTTCAACAGAGAGGTGATGGGAGTTGCGACCTTGCCAAAGCCCCGGATAAACCTCAGATAGTAATTGGCAAACCCAATAAAGCACTGCACCTCCTTTACCGTGGTTGGAGTCGGCCAATTACGCACGGCTGAAATGCGGTCTCCATCCATCTCCACACCTGAGGTGGTGATGTGGTATCCGAGAAAGGAGACAGACTGTTGGAAGAACAGACACTTTTCTGCCTTGGCATATAGGTCATGCTCCAACAGTCGGCCCAGCACTCTGCGAACCAGGGACACATGCTCGGCGCGCGTAGCGGAATACACCAGAATGTCATCGATGAAGACCACCACACCGCGACCAAGCATGTCCCGAAACACCTCGTTCACAAAGGACTGGAAGACTGATGGAGCATTCATCAACCCATACTGCATCACAAGGTATTCGTAATGCCCCGTGGTTGTGCTGAATGCTGTTTTCCACTCGTCCCCTTCCCGGACACGCACCAGGTTGTACGCACTCCGGAGATCTAATTCCGTGAAGAAGAGCGCCCCATGCATTGATTTGATAAGAGGAGATGAGGGGTAGAGGGTAACTATAGCGAATGGTGGTTTGATTAAGTGCCCGTCACGACTTCCTCCGAAGCTGCCTCCTCTCCTTGTTCGGGCAGGCTTCGGCGTTCATCGTCACCGGCCTTCTAGCCACTGCCGCTCCTCATCTCATCATTCCATTTGTTTTGCCTTGTTTATTACACACACCTGGTTCATATCCCCTCACCAGTACCTGTATAAGTATTCC
This sequence comes from Coregonus lavaretus, assembly GCF_964263955.1. Taxonomy (NCBI): domain Eukaryota; kingdom Metazoa; phylum Chordata; class Actinopteri; order Salmoniformes; family Salmonidae; genus Coregonus; species Coregonus lavaretus. Next base: position 58,161,979 of record NC_139999.1, on the reverse strand, counting down.
CTCTGAATCCCTTGTCTTTGTGTGTGATTGTTTATTGTGGAGGTTACTATAGCTCGGTGGAGCTATTTTGTATTTTGTATCACCGGGATATTCACCCTTGTGCCTTGTTGTGTCCAGTGCGCCGTAATACCGCACTGGAGTGTTTTACGCATTTTTGCGTACCGCTGTCTTACCGAATAAACCATTTATTCTGTGAATTACCCTCCTGCGCCTGACTCCGTCCAAATCACCCGCCACAGTATCTGGTGGAAAGCAGACTGAACCAGGTTTTCCTCTAGGATTGTGCTTAGCTCCATTCCATTTATTTTTTGTCCTGAAAAACTCCCCAGTCCAATTATACCCATAGCATGATGCAGCCACCACTATGCTTGAAAATATGGAGAGTGGTACTCAGTAATGTATTGTAATGGATTTACCCCTAACATAACACTTTGTATTCAGGGCAAGAAGTGACTTCCTTTGCCATTTTTTTGCAGTATTACTGTAATGCCTTGTTGCAAGCAGGAGGCATGTTTTGGAATATTTTAATTATGTACAGGCGTCTTTCTTTTTACTCTGTCAATTAGGTTAGTATTGTGGATTAACTACAATTTTCTCCTATCCCGGCCATTAAACTCTGTAACTGTTTTAAAGTCACCATTGGCCTCATGGTGAAATGTCCTTCCTCTCCGGCAACTGAGTTAGGAAGTACGCCTGTGTCTTTGTAGTGACTGGGTGTATTGATACACCATTCAGAGTGTAATTAATAACTTCACCATAATCAAAGAGATATTCAATGTCTGCTTTTTCTTTTACCCATCTACCAATAGATGCCCTTCTTTGTGAGGAATTGGAAAACCTCCCTGATCTTTGTGGTTGAATCTGTATTTGAAATTCACTGCTCGACTGAGGGAGCTTACAGATAATTGTATGTGTGGGGTACAGAGATGAGGTAGTCATTCAAAAATCATGTTAAACACTATTATTGCACACAGAATGAGTCCATGCAACTTATTATGTGACTTGTTAAGCACATTTCTACTCCTGAACTTATTTAGGTTTACCAAAACAGAAGGGTTGAATTATTGACTCAAGACATTTCAGCTTTTCATGTTTTATTAATGTGTAACATAATTCGACTTTGACATTATGGGGTATTGTGTGTAGGCCAGTGTCAAAAAATGTATATTTAATCCATTTTAAATTCAGGCTGTAACACAACAAAATGTGGAAAAAGTCAAGAGGTGTGAATACTTTCTGAAGCCACTGTATGTCATGAGAATATTTTGTAGGCATACTTTTCAGGCGCTTACTGAACAAGCAGTTTTTAATGACATGTATGGATTTGTTGGTATGAAGTCGTTTACAGAACATTATTCACAGCTTGAATAAGAAAGATAAAACATTTATATGAAGTGAAATTATAAAGTTAAAACGAGATTTGGAGTACAATACATGTATTTTTCACCCCAGATGCAATATGCAATTATTGTAATGATTGTGTTGTTTACAAGTTTATTACATGATATGTTCATAAACTTGTGCAATCTGAAAAGTCTAATTAATAGTCAATAAATAATGAATATCAATAAATACAATCTAATTAAAGCCATAGTCTTGAAATGGGCCCAATCCCTGTGCTTTGACTTTGAGATGTGTATGTTGTTTTAGTTGTGCTTTAACTAACTCTCTTTGTTCTCCTCTGTGTTTTCTCCCACAACCCAGGGACACAGACTATCCAACTGACTGGCAATGCCTTCTGCCTGGATTCAGCCCACCATCTCCAGTTATTGATTTAGTGGAACAGGTGACCTGTCCTCTCTTCTGAAAAGGTCTCACCAAACCTGCTCTAGGACTTCTTATCCATGATATGGCACTACCACACTATACAAGTTATGCTACACCCTTGGTGTGTGTTTTTTGTTGTTGTTGTGTGTATCTCTACAACTTATACCTCCAACACCATGTACAGGTAACTGCCAAAATAAAGGAAACAGCAACATAAAGTGTATTAATGAATTAATAAATAATTAATTGGGCCGCCAGAACAGCTTCAATGCACCTTTGCATACATTCTACAAGTGTCGGACCTCTATTGGAGGGATGCGACACCATTCTTCCACGAGACATTCCATATTTTGGTGTTTTGTTGATGGTGGTGGAAAACACTGTCTCATACACCGCTACAGAATCTCCCATAAGTGTTCAATTGGGTTGAGATCTGGAGACTGCTCATCAAACCACTCGTGCCCTGTGGATGGGGGCATTGTCATCCTGGAAGAGACCACTCCCATCAGGATAGGTTGAAGGTGATCACTCAGAATGGCTGTGTATTTATTGGCGTTTATGTTGCCCTCTAAAGGGTTGAGTGGACCTAAACCATACACCTCACACCATAACAAAGCCGCCTGAACCCTTATTTACTCAAGTGTTTCCTTTATTTTGGCACCCACAACATCCAGGGTGTTGAGGTAGACATAGTCAAGTCGTCTATGTTCCTGGGGGTCCATATAATAAGCTGGTCTGGGGCATCAATACACCGCCTTACATATTTTATGTGGGCTAACGTGCACTGAGATTGGGCCCATTTCAAGACTATGGTGTTAATAAGACTATATTTAAAAAAAATGATAATCATTATTTATTGACTATTAATTAGACTTTTCAGATTGCACATGTTTACGAACATGTAATTTAATAAACCTGTAAACAATACATTCCTTTATAATTTCACTTCATAAATGTTTGATCTTTCTTATTCAAACTTTAAAGAATGTTCTGTAAATGAGTTGTCAACAAATCCAATACATGTCATTAAAAACTGCTTGTTCAGTAAGCGCCACTTTTATTTTGAAACAGACCAGGGGTGAAAAAACTGACGGCTGCAACCTGATTGGCTAAATGTGGTGCGGAACATCTGGGTGCAGCATTCGCCACTCTAGCGTAGTACATGTGAAAAGTTGGTTTGGTGTCTCTGGCTTGAACGGTTCAAGAGTTACTGTTGGTGGGTTATTCTATGCTAATTTATGCACATTTATATAGTTATAATTCATACAAGTTTTAAAGAATTTGAAGATAGGATAGCCTGAACATGAATTTGGTGTCTCTAGCTCAAACGGTTAAAGAGTTAAGGTTGGTGAGTTATTTTATGCACATTTTGGCTAATGTATATATAGTTATAGTTCATACAAATAAAAATAAAATTTAAAGTTGGGATAGCCTGAACATGTGAAAGTTGGTTTGGTGTCTTTAGCTTGAACGATTCAAGAGTTACTGTTGGTGAGTTATTTTATGCACATTTCTGCAAATGTATATAGTTATAATAATAATAAAATAATATAGTTATAGTTTATACCTTAAAGAATTTGCCGTTAGGATAGCCTGAATGTTTTAAAGTTGATCTTAAAGCTTTACTGGCCAGGGAGTAGGACCATTTTAAGTAGCTACCACTGTATTAAAATGGTTATAATTCAAAAATTATAAATATTATCAAAAATCTGAAATCAAACTATCTAAGTTGGGTCAGTCTGAACATCTCAACGTTAGTTTGGCGTTGATAGCTTAAATGGTGTAGGAGGAGATACACGGACAAATTAGATAATTTCCCCCATGTAACTCCATGGCACTTTTCTTGCCATTGAAATGCATTGGGAGCTCATTTAAATATTGTTGTAGTACAAAAAGTATAAATTAAATTTAAAATATTTTTTCAAGCAATCTAAGTTGGGGCAGTCTGTACATTTGGAGGATGGTTTCGTGTTAATAGCTTAAGTCGTTTAAGTGCTAGAGTGAGTGGAAGAAATCAAATAATAACTAGAAAAGTACATTTCCTGAAGAAAATGTGGTGTGCATGCTAGCGTGTGAAGAATCAATTGATTGATAGGATAGCCTGAACATGTGAAAGTTGGTTTGGTGTCTCTAGCTTGAACGGTTCAAGAGTTACTGTTGGTGAGTAATTTTATGCTAATGTATATAATTATAGTTGATACATGTTATTAATAATTGGACGATAGGATAGCCTGAACATGTGAAAGTTGGTTTGGTGTCTCCAGCTTGAATGGATCAAAAGTTACTATTAGTGCTTTCCTTTATGCTAATTTATGCAAATGTTTAGTTATAGGTGTCTTTAAAAAAATACGAATTTGAAGTTAGGATAGCCTGAACTTGTGGATGTTGGTTTGTTGTCTCTAGCTTGAACGGTTCAAGAGTTACTGTTGGTGAGTAATTTTATGCTAATGTATATAATTATAGTTGATACATGTTATTAATAATTGGACGATAGGATAGCCTGAACATGTGAAAGTTGGTTTGGTGTCTCCAGCTTGAATGGATCAAAAGTTACTATTAGTGCTTTCTTTTATGCTAATTTATGCAAATGTTTAGTTATAGGTGTCTTTAAAAAAATACGAATTTGAAGTTAGGATAGCCTGAACTTGTGGATGTTGGTTTGTTGTCTCTAGCTTGAACGGTTCAAGATTTACTGTTGGTGAGTCATTTTATGCTAATTTATAGAATTATAGTTGATACACGTTATTAATAACTGGACGATATTCCTGTGGTTCTCATTCAAACCAATGTTAATTGATGCACATTTTAAATGGTTATAGTTCCAAAAGTATACATAGTATAAAATATCATTTGATAAGCAACCTAAGTTGCGCCAGTCAGAACATCTCAATGGTGGAGATAGGTCTAGAATTTTTTATTTGTTTACCATTCAAGTCTGTGCCTTTTTTTTTTGCCATTGAAATGCATTGGGAGCTCATTTAAATATTGTTATAGGTCAAAAAGTATCAATGCTATCAAAAATATTTTCTCAAGCAATCTGAGTTGGGGAAGTCTGGACATTTGGAAGTTGGTTTCGTTTACGCTCTACAGGGGGCTAAAGAAATCAAATATTTTGTAAGAAATCTAGAGTTGTGCTTTGCTTTCAGCAAGCTAACCTAAATATATGAATATGTAAAAAATCTAGTGTTTTGCATTGCCTTGCATGGACACCTAATAATATGAGTATGTAAGAAATCTAGAGTTGTGCATTGCTTTGCATGCACACCTAATAATAATACCGCCATCTTGCGGCCGGTTGGGCTATGACAATGGCAGATCATCTGAGATAAATTCACTGTACCCTATAACATCCATGGTTGACTCTCAATTCTCCACATTTCTCCCAAAGTGTGCACACTTTCTCGTATGGTTTTTACAATAGTGGAAACTCCCTCTAGCCAACGCTTACCCGAATCCCTTGCTTTTAAAGTGGTTTATGTGGCTAACAGGGACACCTGGGGGCCTATCTCATGAGCTATAATGTCTGTATTGGAATTGAATAAAACATTATTGTAAAACATAGCTATCAATTTTAGATTTTTGACATTTGAAATAATTCGTAAAGATGTAATTTTGCCCTGTCAAATTTGTAGACAACACTAACAGCGTATGCGCACCCGGAACCCAATACAAAGGTACATTGTTTTCACTTCGGCGAAGGAATGTGTCGGACCAAAACACAACGACAAACATAAACAGACGTGCCTCAACTCTTTCGGTTTAATTTCTGGTCAAACATTGCTATCAATTCCTAACTTTCCGAAAGATGGCTGGTTTAGAGCTGTTGTACAGCGGAGTAGCAAGCAGCATTACCTGTCCACAGGACGTTGTTGTGTGTTTCGTTCACTGGGAAATTGTAAAGAGTGGTTACAAGTGTCTTGGGTCGGGAGATGAGGTGAGTGTGATGCTAGCGGGCTGCTAATGACAGGGAATGTATAATTCCATGCTTTAATTTCATGTCATGCAATGTAGCTAGCATTAATAATGACTGTTGGTGCTCTAGTTGGTTAGCGAGGCAACAGTATGTCAGACTGCTAACGTTTATCTGAGTCTGACACTGCAGATACAGTTCAGTGTTGTGTAGCCAAGTAAGTTAAGTAACATACAATTCATTGTTGAGTTGATGAGGTAACGTTACTTTGCTAGTTGCTGTGATGTTGTCAGCAAACTGGGTTGTAGAAATAATTTGGGTTTGTTGAATTTATGTGAATGACTATTTGAACAATACTCATTATCTTGGTTTCATTTATATATTTTTTTACGCTGCTGCTACTCGCTGTTGATGATCTATTATCTATGCATAGTCACTTTACCCCTACCTACATGTACATATTACCTCAATTACCTCGACTAACCTGTACCCCCGCACATTGACTCGGTACCAGTACCACCTGTATATAGCCGTCCGTAATGGGTCCGCGGTCAAACGACCATCCCCCATCACTGTCAAACGCTCCCTAAAACACTTCAGCGAGCAGGCCTTTCTAATTGACCTGGCCCGGGTATCCTGGATGGATATTGACCTCATTCCATCAGTAGAGGATGCCTGGATGTTCTTCAAAAGTGCGTTCCTCTCGATGTTAAATAAGCATGCCCCATTCAAAAAATGCAGATCTAAGAACAGATATAGCCCCTGGTTCACCCCAGACTTGACTGCCGTTGACCAGCAAAAAAACATCCTGTGGCGTACTGCATTAGCATCGAACAGCCCCCGCGATATGCAACTTTTCAGGGAAGTCAGAAACCAATATACACAATCAGTTAGGAAAGCAAAGGCTAGCTTTTTCAAACAGAAATGTGCTTCCTGTAGCACTAACTCCAAAACGTTTTGGGACCCTGTAAAGTCCATGGAGAATAAGAGCACCTCCTTCCAGCTACCCACTGCACTGAGGCTAGGAAACACTGTCACCACCGATAAATCTACGATAATCGAGAATATCAATAAGCATTTTCTACGGCTGGCCATGCTTTCCACCTGGCTACCCCTACCCCGGCCACCAGCTTTTTTCAAATCAGCTGGGCTAGACAATCTGGACCATTTCTTTCTAAAATTAGCCGCCGAAATTGTAGCAACCCCTATTACTAGCCTGTTCAACCTCTCTTTCGTATCATCTGAGATCCCCAGAGATTGGAAAGCTGCCGCGGTCATCCCCCTCTTCAAAGGGGGTGACACTCTAGATCCAAACTGTTACAGACCTATATCCATCCTGCCCTGCCTTTCGAAAGTATTTGAAAGCCAAGTTAACAAACAGATCACCGTCCATTTCGAATCCCACCGTACCTTCTCTGCTATGCAATCTGGTTTCCCAGCTGGTCATGGGTGCACCTCAGCCACGCTAAAGGTCCTAAATGATATTTTAACCGCGATCGATAAAAGACAGTACTGTGCAGTAGGGGTGGGCGATATGAGCTAAAATTCATATCACGATATTTTCCACTGTCCAGACGATATCGATATGATATCACGATATATGACGTAAAAAAATATGAATCACATTTTAATATCCCTTCTTGGTTAAATTATATTAGTTAAGGAAAAATATGTATTTGAACCTTATATAACCAGAAAGAGTGAGGCATTGGACCGTATGGACCTGAAAAGTTTTTATTTGTATTGTGCAAACATGCATTCCGTAAACATGAGGTAGGTAGGCCTATATATATATATATATATATAAATTAGATATTAAGTAAAATTAAATAAAAAATAACAGGAGATAAAGAAAATAAGGTAATTACAAATTCAAATACGTGTGTTTGTTTTGGCTACGGTCCGTAGATATGTAAAAAACTAACCGTTTGAAACTAAACCTTTCAAGCCTCAACCATCAATTATCAACAATATCAACAAATCTTCACTAGAACTTTCTTCACAAGTTCCGTGCCAGGAATACCAGCATGTTGACTGTTTCTGGCTTTAGTGCTGCCCTGTGACATGTCACCACATTGCCCCCAGTGCTGAATGCCCTCTCAGAGGGGGCACTTGTGGCAGGGATGCATAAGTATTTCTTTGCCAGACAACTCACACGTGGAAAATTAGATCCGTGAAATCGCCACCACTCCAAAGGATCAGACTCGCTGTCTGCTGCCGTTGCCAGAATGTAGCTATTCAGCTCTTGCTCAATGATCTGCCTCTCTGAACATGAGGCAGGTGCACTGCTGGTCTGCTTAAAGAAGCTCCCAAGGCTCTTCTTGGGCTTCTTGCCTGATTGATGAGCAGTGGAAGCTTCTTTCTCCCTGTCAGTGTGATCCTCTGCAAGAGACGATTTTCCCAGGGCTGTGTTCTCCACCAGGAGGGCTTCGGTCTCTGAGGCAGCTCTCACCTTAAAAAATGAAAATAATTAAACTTTATTTGTATAGCACCTTTCATACATAAAATGCAGCCCAAAGTGCTTTACATTTGAAGCAATAAAACAAGAACAAATGAATAAATACCTTAATGTCCTCCAGTTTCTCAGCGGACATGTACCTGGTCTTGAACCTTGGATCTAGAAAGGTAGCCATGGAGAGCAGCTCATCTGTTGCAGGGTCAGTGTACTTGTTATTCAAGTAATCAAGAACCTTGATCTTGATCTCTTTGGTCAGTTCTGTATCGTCCTTGCTCAGATTTAGAACCTCTGCATTTAACAGATTGATGACAGGCTTCAAATAGGACACGCTCACATACGCTTCTCCTGACAGGGCATCTGTAAAGTCCTGGAGTGGCTTCAGTGCTGCTGTGACTGATTCCAAGACCTGGATGTCTTGCCAGGTAGGTACAAGGTGCCGTGTCTTTTTGTCCCCTGCCAGGACCTGTGTAATGGCCTTTTCCTGCTCCAGGACTCTTTCCATCATTTTCAGACGAGATCCCCACCTTGTCGGAGATTCTGTGATGAGCTTGTGCAGGGGCAGGCTTAGTTCATTCTGTGCTGTCATCAGGGCCTTCTGCTTTTTCCAGCTGTATGAGAACGTGCTAACCACCTTTTTGCAAACCCCTGTGGCCCGGGAAATCGCACACCCCTGTGGCCCGGGAGCGTTTTGGACACTCCTCTCTGGAAATTGGGAATAAGAAATCAAAATAATAGGGTGAAAAATAATCGAATCACAATACAATAATAATTAATAATAATGCATTTTTATATAGAAATCACAATACAATATAACTTTTAATCTTTGTTTGAGGATTTACGGCATTTACATTCAACTGTTACACATTTTACAAATCTGATGTGCTTAGATTTAGCCTACGGTACATGGCTGATGTGAGCTGTATTTTTTCTTAATAATAAGCATCATACAGGGTAGGCCTAGGCTACAGTCCTGAAACTTACCAATAGCATTGTGCAGCCTGTGTCCGAAACATCCAAGGTTTGCCCACTTGTTCAGCTGCAATGCCTTGATCATGTTCGATCCGCTGTCGGTCGTCATACAAACTTGACGCGACTCTTTTAATCCCCAGGACGACAGTATGTCCCTCAGCCCACCTGCAATTATTTCCCCGGTGTGGTCGTCTGGGAAATAAGACGTCTGTAGGCACTTACTTTTCAGTTTCCAGTCACCGTCTATGTAATGGATTGTGAGGCTTATATAAGGTTCTGTGGTACGACTTGACCATAGATCGGCAGTAGTGGAGAAGAATGGAATGTTATTTATCTCACTGTAAACTCTGTCCCAGCATTCTGTGTAAAGCTGTGGCAGGCATTTTTGGCTAAAATATTTGCGGCTCGGGATCTCATATCTTGGGTCCAGAGTTTGAATCAACTTTCTGAACCCCTCTTTCTCCACAGTTTGAATCGGTACCATGTCCTTCGCTATGTGATTTGTAATCGCAGCTGTGATGTCTATCCATTTTTTGCTCGTCTTCTCATAGCAAGTACCGGCAGCAAATGATGATATAATTGATTGTTGAGTGCGAGTCTGGCTTGTCTTCGGGCGAGCTCCTGGGCTTACTGTCTCACGCATTCTGGTGCATTGTTCATACTCACGGACATGTATGTTTTTTAAGTGATTGAACAGGTTGGTCGTGTTTCCACCTTTTGCTAAGACAACACGACGACACAACTTGCATAGGGTAGTGTTTTGGTCGGGGTCGGAGATTTTAAAGCCAAACCAGTTCCAAACAACAGAGGTGCCCCCTTTCTTCTTAACCAATTTATCCTCCTGCTCTTGAGCAACATCAATTTCTGTGTTTTCGCTCATCCTGGATTGTAAAGTTTTCCCCCAATAGTTAACCTGCCTCCTAACTGCAGCTGCCTGCACACTTCTTTGTTGCTAGCACTACATGCGTGCAACAAGTGCATGCGACGTGCGCTCATAAAAATAGGTCAACATATTAACATACATTCTTTTATTCGTAAGAACCAAGAAAGGTTGGATAAAAAAAAAAAAAAAAAGATGTAGCTACTTAGTACTATCACTCAGTTGAAATTTGGAACAAAAAAATATTGATGCAAAATTCGAATTTATGAATTCTGAATAAATCGCGGTATCCATGATATTGCTAAATCCATATCATGGCGCGGCACAATACCGGTTTTTACTATCAAACCGGTATATCGCCCACTCCTACTGTGCAGCCGTCTTCATCGACCTGGCCAAGGATTTCGACTCTGTCAATCACTGCATTCTTATTGGCAGACTAAATAGCCTTGGTTTCTCAAATGACTGCCTCGCCTGGTTCACCAACTACTTCTCAGATAGAGTTCAATGTGTCAAATCAGAGGGCCTGTTGTCTGGACCTCTGGCAGTCTCTATGGGGGTGCCACAGGGTTCAATTCTCGGGCCGACTCTATTCTCTGTGTATATCAATGATGTTGCTCTTGCTGCTGGTGAATCTCAGATCCACCTCTACGCAGACGACACCATTTTGTATACATCTAGCCCTTCATTGGACACTGTGCTAACAAACCTCCAAACGAGCTTCAATGCCATACAACATTCCTTCCATAGCCTCCAACTGCTCCTAAACGCTAGTAAAACTAAATGCATGCTCTTCAATCGAACACTGCTTGCACCCGCCTGCCCGACTAGAATCACTACTCTCGGCGGGTCTGACGTAGAATATGTGGACAACTACAAATACCTAGGTGTCTGGTTAGACCGTAAACTCTCCTTCCAGACTCACATTAAGCATCTCCAATCCAAAGTTAAATCTAGAATCAGCTTCCTATTTCGCAACAAAGCCTCCTTCACTCATGCTGCCAAACATGCCCTCGTAAAACGGACTATCCTACCGATCCTTGACTTCGGCGATGTCATTTACAAAATAGCCTCCAACACTCTACTCAGCAAATTGGATGTAGTATATCACAGTACCATCCGTTTTGTCACCAAAGCCCCATATACTACCCACCATTGTGACCTGTACGCTCTCGTTGGCTGGCCCTCACTACATATTCGTCGCCAAACCCACTGGCTCCAGGTCATCTATAAATCACTGCTAGGCAAATCCCCGCCTTATCTTAGCTCATTGGTCACCATAGCAACACCCACCCGTAGTATGCGCTCCAGCAGGTATATCTCACTGGTCATCCCCAAAGCCAACACCTCCTTTGGCCGCCATTCCTTCCAGTTCTCTGCTGCTAATGACTGGAACGAACTGCAAAAATCTCTGAAGCTGGAGACTCTTATCTCCCTCACTAACTTTAAGCATCAGTTGTCAGAGCAGCTTACCGATCACTGCACCTGTACACAGCCCATCTGTAATTAGCCCACCCAACTACCTCATCCCCATATTGTTATTTATTTTGCTAATTTGCACCCCAGTATCAATATTTGCACATCTTCTTCTGCACATCTATCACTCCAGTGTTAATACTAAATTGTTATTATTTTGCACGATGGCCTATTTATTGCCTTACCTCCATAACTTATTACATTTGCACACACTGTATATAGATTTTCTATTGTGTTATTGACTGTATGTTTTGTTTTATCCCATGTGTAACTCTGTGTTGTTGTTGTTTTTATCGCACTGCTTTGCTTTATCTTGGCCAGGTCGCAGTTGTAAATGAGAACTTGTTCTCAACTGGCTTACCTGGTTAAATAAAGGTAAAATAAAAATAAAGTAAAATACTGCACTGATGGGCTACAGTATAAAACATATGTGGTCAACGCTCCATCTGGAGAGCTACTGGGTGTGCAGGCTTTTGATCCAACCCTGCTCAAACACACCCGAGTCAACTTCTCAATGGACTGTTGAGCAGGTGATATTTTACAATGTGTTAGAACAGGGCTGGAGCAAAAGTCTGCACACCCAGTAGCTCTCCAGGACTCTCCTGGAGGATGGTTGGTGACCCAGCAACATTATAATTACAACCAAATACATTTTTATGTCTTTGTAAAATAATTCTCATTCAATGAACCAGGGATCAAATGGCTTAGCTGGGTGACTTCAAAGCAAGGTAGCTAACTGAGACATGTTTATCTATTTGTAAGGCTAAAATATTCTGTTTTCAGGGGAGATCTTGACAGCATAGGAGTTACTTGTCAATTAGGCTATTCTAAGAATGTTTTTTTACGTTGTCAGTATTGAATAGAGGAGAATCCCAGCTTTCCAACGGTGTCAGAATAATTTCTCAGCACCCAATTTGCGGTTGTACACGAATGCCGTTGAAAAGTTGTTTAGGACATCGGACATGACAATGAAATTAATACATGCTAATAGTTAACTAGCGAGATAACCAGCCAAACTACAAAATATGTTTTGAATATGCTCTCTCTCTTTCCTCTGGCAAAGGCCCACTCGCACTGGCACACACGCAGGTGATGCACACACCATAACTTCAGCAGGATTTTCATTGCTGACCAAAAATTAGCTATAACAGGGCAATTAACTCACTAACTAGCAATGAATATAAAAAAATGTGCACACGTGGCTTGCTTTGCTCTCAAAAACACATCTCAAGACTGCATGATTGAAAGACCGCTCGTGCCTGTCAATGCAGGCCAACAATAATTCCACTCTGATGCGCTCAGCAGAGATTGTGAGTACAGCGCTCAACACATCGCATCCGGAGGACACTTTGATTAAATTCTGATCGGAGTAGCCTAATTGTTTGATATTGTGATTTTTTTTTTTTTGGGGGGGGGGGATTTCTTATGAATAACACCCATCTACAAAAAAAGGAGACAAATTCGAACCCAATAACTATAGAAGCATCTGTGTGTGCAGTAATCTGGGGAAGATATTTAGCAGCATAATGAATACCAGAATTCTTACCTTCCTGAAGAAACACAATGCCCTGAACAAATATCACATTTACTCCCTCCACGCTCATGAATAAAAATATCAAAAGGAACACAAAAGTTTTTTTCCTGCATTGTAGACTTTAAAAAAGCTTTTGATTCACTTTGGCATGATGGGCTATTATACAAACTCCTCCAAATTGTTATAGGGGGGGGGGGAAACGAATGACACCTTGAAATCCTTATACAGTGGGGAGAACAAGTATTTGATACACTGCCGATTTTGCAGGTTTTCCTACTTACAAAGCATGTAGAGGTCTGTAATTTTTATTATAGGTACACTTCAACTGTGATAGACGGAATCTAAAACAAAAATCCAGAAAATCACATTGTATGATTTTTAAGTAATTAATTTGCATTTTATTGCATGACATAAGTATTTGATACATCAGAAAAGCAGAACTTAATATTTGGTACAGAAATCTTTGTTTGCAATTACAGAGATCATACATTTCCTGTAGGTCTTGACCAGGTTTGCACACACTGCAGCAGGGATTTTGGCCCACTCCTCCATACAGACCTTCTCCAGATCTTTCAGGTTTCGGGGCTGTCGCTGGGCAATACGGACTTTCAGCTCCCTCCAAAGATGTTCTATTGGGTTCAGGTCTGGAGACTGGCTAGGCCACTCCAGGACCTTGAGATGCTTCTTACGGAGCCACTCCTTAGTTGCCCTGGCTGTGTGTTTCGGGTCATTGTCATGCTGGAAGACCCAGCCACGACCCATCTTCAATGCTCTTACTGAGGGTAGGAGGTTGTTGGCCAAGATCTCGCGATACATGGCCCCATCCATCCTCCCCTCAATATGGTGCAGTCGTCCTGTCCCCTTTGCAGAAACGCATCCCCAAAGAATGATGTTTCCACCTCCATGCTTCACGGTTGGGATGGTGTTCTTTGGGTTGTACTCATCCTTCTTCTTCCTCCAAACACGGCGAGTGGAGTTTAGACCAAAAAGCTATATTTTTGTCTCATCAGACCACATGACCTTCTTCAGGATTTTAGTCCATGACGGCGTAGTGTATTACTAATGGTTTTCTTTGAGACTGTGGTCCCAGCTCTCTTCAGGTCATTGACCAGGTCCTGCCGTGTAGTTCTGGGCTGATCCCTCACCTTCCTCATGATCATTGATGCCCCACGAGGTGAGATCTTGCATGGAGCCCAAGACCGAGGGTGATTGACCGTCATCTTGAACTTCTTCCATTTTCTAATAATTGCACCAACAGTTGTTGCCTTCTCACCAAGCTGCTTGCCCTTTGGCCTGTAGCCCATCCCAGCCTTGTGCAGGTCTACAATTTTATCCCTGATGTCCTTACACAGCTCTCTGGTCTTGGCCATTGTGGAGAGGTTGGAGTCTGTTTGATTGAGTGTGTGGACAGGTGTCTTTTATACAGGTAACGAGTTCAAACAGGTGCAGTTAATACAGGTAATGAGTGGAGAACAGGAGGGCTTCCTAAAGAAAAACTAACAGGTCTGTGAAAGCCGGAATTCTTACTGGTTGGTAGGTGATCAAATACTTATGTCATGCAATAAAATGCAAATTAATTACTTAAAAATCATACAATGTGATTTTCTGTATTTTTTTTTTGATTCCGTCTCTCACAGTTGAAGTGTACCTATAATAAAAATTACAGACCTCTACATGCTTTGTAAGTAGGAAAACCTGCAAAATCGGCAGTGTATCAAATACTTGTTCTCCCCACTGTATATGACTTGGTGTTAGGCAGGGATGCAGCATCAGACCAACATCGCTCAATATTTATATAAATGAATTAGCAACAATGTTGCCGCAATCTGCAGCCCCAGGCCTCACCCTAAATGACACACAGATTAAGTGCCTTTTGTATGCTGACGGCTTAGTTTTGTTGTCACCCACAGAACAAGGATTACAACACAGCCAATCCCTTTTAGAGCAGTACTGCCAAAGATGGGCACTAACAGTAAACTTGTACAAAAATTAAATCATGATATTTCAGAAGAAAGACAGATCCCAGGGAAACCGGTACCAGTTTACCTACAGTGGAACTAAACTAAAGCACAGTACCAGCTATAATTACCTGAGCCTAGAGATAAGCTCATCAGCGAGTTTCAGGTTGGCTACGAAGGCACTGAGTGAAACAAATAAAAATAGAAGAGCATTGTTTGCTATCAAATCCAAATTCAGCAATGCAAGTATCCCAATAAATATTTGGTTAAAAAGGTTATATTCCATTCTGACCCCAATACTACTGTATGGTAGCAAAGTATGGGGACCCATATCTGCTCCTAACCAGCAAATGGGGAAAAAGGCCCTATAGAGTAATTACGATTAGAATTAATCAAAAGTATTTTAGGTGTCCACTGAAATACTCCAAACAATGCCTGCAGGGCAGAACTGGGACTTTTCCCTCTACACATTCAAGTGCAGAAAATATCATTTCAATTCTGGCAGTATTTCAATCAAGCAGACCAGAGCTCTATTAAGAAAGAAGAAGAAGAAATAAGAAATGCCATTTAGCAGACGCTTTTATCCAAAGTGTATGTATTAAATACAAAGCCCTTCTGAGTAACCATTTCTCCCAAGAGGATGATCCCCCTAGGTCAGCTTGCTCTGCAGCTCACTGGCAACATCGGAATTAAAGACCAACCAAAATACAGTTTCATTCCTAAAACCAAAATCAAACAAATTGATTCCAAATTGAAAAACAACTACACTGAAAATTGGACAAAAAAATAACCTGATTTGTTATCCGTCCCTAAATAAAAAAAAATAGATTGTAGAATATCTAAGCCTCCAAGATGTAAAAGGAAGAAAAACCCTCTTAAAATACAGACTGAGCGACCATAGTCTGGAAATTGAAAGAGGAAGACAACTTACATCTTGGCTGCCAAGAGATCAGAGACTATGTAGCCTAGGTATTGTGATTTACAGGATGTAAAACTCATACAAAACCAGGTGCAAAAGTTGGTGTGTGGGTGTGCTTGCACATACACCCACTAATGACACCTGCATGCACACCTACATTCCATAGATGATCCCATTGTATCGCATTGTACATATTCAATGTTGTTATACATATACACTGCATGATATCATTATACCTATATGTATCTTTTTTGTTTACTTACCATAGCTTTTAGATTATGACATTATTACTATTTTTATTTATTACCTTTTGGTTTATTTTAACTCTAATCACCATGACTATAATTACATGTTTTACTGTTATTGTTGATGTCATTATCTCACATCGCTTTAGCAACAGTGGCCTTGTCATTCATGCTAATAAGGCTAATCTGAGTGCGGGTACATTCTTTCAGCCTCATCCCTCAGTTTACACCAAACCAAGTGGCGTGGCTAGCGTTGGGCTGAAACACAAACTCAGGATTGTGGCTTTAAAGAGTTAGCGTGAGAGTGTGAAGTTATGCCACATGAAGTTTGACGATGCATATCTGTTTGAACATACATTTAACTATGCATTTTTACATTTTATTCAGCCTAGGAATGGTGACAAGAAGTCGGAGTTGCTTCCTACAGGGTGGAACGGAAGTAAGGAATTGTACACCCTGCGATACAAGTCAAATGATGACAAGTCACATTTCCTGGTCAAAGCCATCACTGTGGATTCCACCTTGATCTTCAACTTAATGGTAACTATATAGCTATTCAAAAATATTTTTTCAACTCAAATTTAGTGGTTATTTCTCTGAAATGTAGTAACGCCTATGTGTGAATATTTTCTATTGTGTCAGGACTCGACCACTGAACAAGTGTCAGACCTGACCGTGAATGTCAGTGATTATGTGGATGCGGAGCAGTTACAAACATTTGAAAGGTTGGTCAATGTGTAATATTTGATTTTGATGTATTTACCTGGGGCTGTATAATTGGGAGTTTGTGTACTCTATCTCTGATTTGGATCAGGCACTTAAATGTTTTACCTCTGTTTAACTATGTTGCAGATAAGCCTTCCCCATATAACAGATTAAAGGTAAAGGACAGATCTAACCCATGGTTCACGCATGAATTGTCTGAAAGATTTCATGAAATAAACTTAGCTTGGGCTAAGGCTAGATTGACTAATTCTACCTCTGACTGGCAGTCCTTTGAGAAATGTCTTACTCTGGTTAGAAAAGTGAAGTCAACATACCGTACTTCTTGAATTGTGTATCTGAGTGGTGTAAATACAGCTAAATTCTGGAAAGTGCTAAAATCTTTGAAAAAAACTCCACCCCCTCGTTGCCCCAGCAGGTTATGACAGAATCTTTCCAACAAGTCTTTTCATCAAATTTCTGCCCTGCTAGAGCTGCCCCGGTCAACTGTAAGTGCTGTTATTGGGAAGTGGAAACGTCTAGGCGCAACAACGGCTCAGCCGCGAAGTGGTAGGCCACACAAGCTCACAGAACGGGACCACTGAATCTAGATGACCCTTTCCTGTTTCAGCATGAAAATGCCCCGTGCACAAAGCGAGGTCCATACAGAAATGGTTTGTCGAGATCGGAACTTGACTGGCCTGCACAGAGCCCTGACCTCAACCCATCGAACACCTTTGTGTTTTAGACCTGGACATAGCACTGTTTCAGCAGCAACACTTGTTTTAAACTGCTTAGATCATAGGAATCACTATGCTGCCATATTTATGCAGTCATGGTCAAAAGTTTTGAGAATGACACAAGTATTGGTCTTCACAAAGTTCGCTGCTTCAGTGTTATGAGATATTTTTGTCAGATGTTACTATGGTATACTGAAGTATAATTACAAGCATTCCATAAGTGTCAAAGGCTTTTATTGACAATTACATTAAGTTTATGCAAAGAGTCAATATTTGCAGTGTTGACCCTTCTTTTTCAAGACCTCTGCAATCCGCCCTGGCATGCTGTCAATTAACTTGTGGGCCACATCCTGACTGATGGCAGCCCATTCTTGCATAATCAATGCTTGGAGTTTGTCAGAATTTGTGGGGTTTTATTTGTCCACCCGCCTCTTGAGGATCGACCACAAGTTCTCAATGGGATTAAGGTCTGGGGAGTTTCCTGGCCATGGACCCAAAATGTAGATGTTTTGTTCCCCGAGCCACTTAGTTATCACTTTTGCCTTATGGCAAGGTGCTCCTTCATGCTGGAAAAGGCATTAGTCGTCACCAAACTGTTCTTGGATGGTTGGGAGAAGTTGAGGATGTGTTGGTACCATTCTTTATTCATGGCTGTGTTCTTAGGCAAAATTGTGAGTGAGCCCACTCCCTTGGCTGAGAAGCAATCCCACACATGAATGGTCTCAGGATGCTTTACTGTTGGCGTGACACAGGACTGATGGTAGCGCTCACCTTGTCTTCTCCGGACAAGGTGTTTTCCGGATGCCCCAAACAATCGGAAAGGGGATTAATCAGAGAAAATGACTTTACCCCAGTCCTCAGCAGTCCAATCCCTGTACCTTTTACAGAATATCAGTCTGTCCCTGATGTTTTTCCTGGAGAGAAGTGGCTTCTTTGCTGCCCTTCTTGACACCAGGCCATCCTCCAAAAGTCTTTGCCTCACTGTGCATGCAGATGCACTCGCACCTGCCTGCTGCCATTCCTGAGAAAGCTCTGCACTGGTGGTGCCCCGATCCCGCAGCTGAATCAACTTTAGGAGACGGTCCTGGCGCTTGCTGGACTTTCTTGGGTGCCCTGACGCCTTCTTCACAACAATTGAACCTCTCTCCTTGAAGTTCTTGATGATCCGATAAATGGTTGATTTAGGTGCAATCTTACTAGCAGCAATATCCTTGCCTGTGAAGCCCTTTTTGTGCAAAGCAATGATGATGGCACGTGTTTCCTTGCAGGTAACCATGGTTAACAGAGAAAGAACAATGATTTCAAGCACCACCCTCCTTTTAAAGCTTCCAGTCTGTTATTCTAACTCAATCAGCATGATAGAGTGATCTCCAGCCTTGTCCTTGTCAACACTCTCACCTGTGTTAACGAGAGAATCACTGACATGATGGCAGCTGTTCCTTTTGTGGCATGGCTGAAATGCAGTGGAAATGTCTTTTGGGGGATTAAGTTCATTTTCATGGCAGAGGGACTTTGCAATTAATTGCAATTCATCTGATCACTCTTCATGACATTCTGGAGTATATGCAAATTGCCATCATAAAAACTGAGGCAGCAGACTTTGTGAAAATTAGTATTTGTGTCATTCTCAAAACTTTTGACCACGACTGTAGACCTATCCAAGGCCTTTGATACTGTCGACCATACCCCTACTCATCAAGTTACAGTGCCTTGCAAAAGTATTCATCCCCTTGGCGTTTTTTCTATTTTGTTGCATTACAACCTGTAATTTAAATGGATTTGAATTTGTATTTCATTGTAATGGACATACAGAAAATAGTCAAAATTGGTGGTGAAATGAAAACAATTACTTGTTTCAAAAAAGTGTAAAAAATAAATAACGGAAAAGTGGTACGTGCATATGTATTCACCCCCTTTGCTATGAAGCCCCTAAATAAGATCTGGTGCAACCAATTACCTTCAGAAGTCACATAATTAGTTAAATAAAGTCCACCTGTGTGCAATCTAAGTGTCACATGATCTGTCACATGATCTCAATATATATACACCTGTTCTGAAAGGCCCCAGAGTCTGTGACACCACTAAGCAAGGGGCACCACCAAGCAAGTGGCACCATGAAGACCAAGGAGCTCTCCAAACAGGTCAGGGACAAAGTTGTGGAGAAGTACAGATCAGGGTTGGGTTATAAAAAAATATCCGAAACTTTGAACATCCCACGGTGCACCATTAAATCCATTATTAAAAAATGGAAAGGATATGGCACCACAACAAACCTGCCAAGAGAGGGCCGTCCACCAAAACTCACGGACCAGGCAAGGTGGGCATTAATCAGAGGGGCAACAAGGAGACCAAAGATAACCCTGAAGGAGCTGCAAAGCTTTAAGCCGTACACGCCACAGAGCTGGGCTTTACGGAAGAGTGACCAGAAAAAAGCCATTGCTTAAAGAAAATAATAAGCAAGCAAACATGTTTGGTGTTCACCAAAAGGCATGTGGGAGACTCCCCAAACATATGGAAGAAGGTACTCCGGTCAGATGAGACTAAAATTGAGCTTTTTGGACATCAAGGAAAACGCTATGTCTGGCGCAATCCCAACACCTCTCATCACCCCGAGAACACCATCCCCACAGTGAAGCATGGTGGTGGCAGCATCATGCTGTTGGGATGGTTTTCATCGGCAGGGACTGGGAAACTGGTCAGAATTGAAGGAATGATGGATGACTCTAAATACAGGGAAATTCTTGAGGGAAACCTGTTTCAGTCTTCCAGAGATTTGAGACTGGGACGGAGGTTCACCTTCCAGCAGGACAATGAACCTAAGCATACTGCTAAAGCATCACTCGAGTGGTTTAAGGGGAAACATTTAAATGTTTTGGAATGGCCTAGTCAAAGCCCAGACCTCAATCCAATTGAGAATCTGTGGTATGACTTAAAGATTGCTGTACACCAGCGGAACCCATCTAACTTGAAGGAGCTGGAGCAGTTTTGCCTTGAAGAATGGGCAAAAGTCCCAGTGGCTAGATGTGCCAAGCTTATAGAGACATACCCCAAGAGACTTGCAGCTGTAATTGCTGCAAAAGGTGGCTCTACAAAGTATTGACTTTGGGGGGGGTGAATAGTTATGCACGCTCAAGTTCTTTTTTTTGTCTTATTTCGTGTTTGTTTCACAATAAAAAAATATTTTGCATCTTCAAAGTTGTAGGCATGTTGTGTAAATCAAATGATACAAACCTCCAAAAAATCCATTTTAATTCCAGGTTGTAAGGCAACAAAATAGGAAAAATGCCAAGGGGGGTGAATACTTTCGCAAGCCACTCTACCTCAATATTACTAAAGGTGTCCTGCAGCATTGATCTGTATGCAGATGACACTGTTATCTATGCTATTGCCTCTATGGCTGGCCAGGCTATGTTGGAGCTGCAATAGGATTTTATCGCCTTACAGAAAGTCCTTGTTGATTTTAAAATTGGTATTTAATGTGGGGAAAATGTAATCTATGCTGTTTTCTAATTCTCAGAGAAATATTTCAGATGGCTTACACATTTTATGCATTGAATGGTTCTTTCATCAAGCAAATATCTGGGCTTTTGGATTGACAATAATTTGGCGTTTAAAAACATATGAAGATGAGCTAGTTAAGAAGCTGGGATTTAAAGTGGGCTTCTTTTATAGAAATAGATCATGCCTCTCCTTAAACAGCAGGAAACAGATTGTAGTCAACTTTCCTGCCAGTTCTTGAATATGGTGACACCATTTACCAGAATGCAGCAGCCACTACTCTTAAACCTTTGGATGCTGTCTACCATAGTGCCCTTCGCTTTATCACAGGTGACCGTTTTAATACGCATCACTGCATCCTGTATCACAAGTTTGGCTGGTCCTCATTAAAGTTCCGTAGATCACTTCATTACTCCCTTTTTGTTTACAAAGTTCTACTACACAAGCTTCCGACCTAACTCGCTTCACTTTTTAAATAAAAAAATATGAGACACCAAACCCGTTCACAGGGATGGTTAACTCTCGGTTCCACTAGTCCGCACTGATCTAGGTAAATCCACCTTCAGTTGTAGTGCCCCCCATTTTTGGAATAGCCTATAAAACTCTGTACATCTTGACTCTTTGGTGCCTCGAGGGCAGTTTAGGACTTTAATGTTGAATGAATTTTATGAGAATTTCAACTGTTTAGATTGAATGTAAATAATTGTATTTGTGGTGTTTGAAGCTGTTGTGTTAATTCTGTCATTTGTAGTTTATTACATTTTTATTGATCATTTTGAATTTGTTGTATTCTTATCCTCAGGGCACCATTGTAAAAAAGTTTTTAAAAACATGGGAAGTCTTGCTTAATTGTATCACTACTTACTGGAGTGATAGTTGTTACCAACAAACAGATTTATAAGTGTTGTTTGTATAAGGAAATCCACTGGACCACAAATGCCACATTCTTTGAATCTGGTGTGTGTCTGTGTGTGATGGGTCATTCTGTAAGGCAAAAAAGACCTTTGACTTATTGAATACTACTCATAATACAGAGCATGCGGTAAGGCTTCATATTACACCAGTTCATGCTTTGTTGCACCTACAGACAAAATGAGCCTAGAGAGTCTTATGAGGCCCAACTTTAAGTAATTATTTCTCAACAATCCTTTTAGATACAAATGGCAAATATGTACCAAACATCCAAAATACCTTTTCATGTATTCCATTTCAGAAAGATCCAAAAAGTAATGGTCTTTCTTTGTTCCAGTTCTGTGCAGAATGACCCCAATATAATCCCTATAAGTCAAACTTGTTTGTATTGACATGTTCTTCCCCTCTGTCAGTGTATTTAAGAATACAGAAGATTTGGCTCAGAAGGTGAAGAGCCAACTCCTTCCCTCAGCGCCCGCACCAAGAAAGAAAGACAAGAAGAGTAAGAGAGAGACAACGGATGACTCCCAGTCAGACAGTGACCCTCTCCATATTCCCACAAGGCATCCACAGACCAGCAGGCAGCCTAACTGGTTTGTACAACATACCTTACTACAGGGTTCTTCAACTGGCGGCCCACGGCCCAATTTGCGCTTGATTTAATGTGGTTCACCGAGGTTGTCTTAGTAAAGGAAAACATTAATTAAATACCCCTGCCGTACTATATCAGCCATAGGCACTCACGTATTAGCCTAGTAACATTCATAAATACCATTTTGTAACATGATAGTGTAGGTTAGAACTTAATGCAGTAGTCTGTCAACTAGACAGAGAATGCATTATCTGTTTTGATTTACTACAACTTGATGGACTGAATATAAACGACAGCTTGAAAACGGCAACTTTTGTTCGTTATTTAGGAAGAATTGTGTTGGTCTGCATAAATACCTTGGTAGAAAACAATGGTTATTGGTCTGTTGCCAGGGCGAACCATGGGGAGAATGTTCCTGCTCTTGACATGACCCTTTTGGGTCGTACCTCCCTTTAAGATGTGAGTGGACAAGGACTTAGTAGCAAAGTGAGAGGGAGCACGTCACAGCATAGCACAAATAGTTGCACTACTGTTGATGTATCCATGACTACTACATCCATAAACGGTTCTTTTTCACATCTAGCCTAACGTATGCCCATTGTACATACACTTGGTAGCTTAGTGGGTAAGAGCGTTGTGCCAGTAACCGAAAGGTCGCTGGTTCTAATCCCCGAGCCGACTAGGTGAAAAATCTGTCGATGTGCCCTTAAGCAAGGCACTTAACCCTAATTGCTCCTGTAAGTCGCTCTGGATGAGAGCGTCTGCTAAATGACGTAAATGTAAATGTTACCTGACCATGGTGTGTGTTGCAGGACCATTTTGTATATGGCGGGTGGCGATATTATAATACTGGTTATTTTGGTTGAATGGTATAGTTTCCTTGTTTTGTTAGAATTGAGAAATGTACCACTTGTAGCATGCTTCAATGGGGAAGCAGACAATTCATGTTTAATAAGATTGTTATTCCCCGATTCTGATATAACAATGCATTTTCTCTGATTGATCTGAAGATAGGGGAGGCTTTAGGAACCACTGAGCCGTACAGTGAAATATAGAACATGTTGTAATTGTGTGGCCTGTGACCATTTTCATCTTATTTTTCATTCAAAAAGAAGGTGTGATTCTGAAGTTAGAGATTTACATCTTCTAGGGTTGTACAATTATTGTAACTTTCCCCCAATTCTCAGGTTTTCCAGAAATCCTGGTTGGATGATTTATGATTTCCTGCTCATTACCTCCGGATTCTGGGAATCTTCCAACTGGGATTTCTGTAAAACCTGGCAATATTGGAAAAGCTACCAGAATGTTGCAACCCTAGCGTCTTCACATCGAAATCGGGCATATGGAAAGTCGTGAAACTAAAATGGATAGCCCAGTGCCGCGGTGTTGACATTAAAGGGGAAGTTTACCTAAAATCCAAATGTCTTAAGTGATTCCATATTGTACATTGAAACTAGTTGGGTGGAGTTTACCTTCGCCCCCTCGCTCTCCCTGCAGTCTAAACTGGAAAGCTGCAAAATGTGTGCACTGCTTTGTGCAATGCTAGCTCTGCTCCGTTGTCAGTCAGAGCGATTGAAAAATACACATTGTGGACAAATTCTTTGTTTTATTGAAAGCGTACGGCCGAAATTAGCCATTTTTATCAAAAGTACTATCGGCTTTGAGTAAGGAAATGTGTGCTTTTCCACCTAAAATGATTGCGATTATTTTATATCATTATTTTATGTGACCGACCGCAACAACAGCGGAAATAGGCTCTCGTGGGGGAATCCCTTTTTGTAAAAACTGCACGTAAGGCCCTTGTTCACAATCACAGATGCAACTTATTTTTGAAGTGAAGACAGTAGCCTAGCGTTACAGATTAGTTATACGAAGTAAACAGCAATCTACAAACGTCTGAGAAAAAACTTGCGACATTTACAATCTGTAATAAAAAATGCATTGTGCTAAAACTAATTATATTGTTAGGATACTCATGGCCACTATCGACAGGGGGAGGTGGGGGTTACGAATACACAATAGACCAGACTTCATACAACCAAATAGGCATATGCCAGGTGATTCCTTGGGCCATGTATTTCACGCAAAGCTATAGAGTTGTTAAAAGCATGAAATGTTGTCATGCAAAAAAACCATGACTAGCCTACACATCAGAGATTATGATTTGGGAAAAAAAGCGAGTAGACCTGATTCTAAATACATTTTTATTCTGTCTATTCTGCAATGTAAGATGACACAATTACGGTCTATTACAATGTAAGGTGACACAATTACTGTCTATCTCTTCAACATAAGCAATGATTAGACTACAGTGCCTTCAGAAAGTATTGAGACCCCTTGACTTTTACCACATTTTGTTACGTTACAGCCTTATTCTAAAATTGATTACATTTTCAATCTATACAAAATACTCCATAATGACAAAGCAAAAACAGATTTATTGACATTTTACATTTACCTAAGTATTCAGACTCTTTACTCAGTACTTTGTTGAAGCACCTTTGGCAGCGATTACATCATCGAGTCTTCTTGGGTATGACGCTACAAGTTTGGCACACCTGTATTTGGGGAGTTTCTCCCATTCTTCTCTGCAGATCCTCTCAAGCTCTGTCAGGTTGGATGGGGAGCGTTGCTGCACAGCTATTTTCAGGTCTCTCCAGAGATGTTCGATCGGGTTGAAGTCCGGGCCCTGGCTGGGCCACTCAAGGACATTCAGAGAGTCCCGAAGCCACTCTTGCGCTCTCTTGCCTGTGTGCTTAGGGTCGTTGTCCTGTTGGAAGGTGACCCATCGACCCAGTCTGAGGTCCTGAGTGCTCTGGAGCAGGTTTTCATCAAGGATCTCTCTCTGTACTTTGCTCCGTTCATCTTTGCCTCGATCCTGACTAGTCTCCCAGTCCCTGCTGCTGAAAAACATCCCCACAGCATGATGCTGCCACCACCATGCTTCACCATAGGGATGGTGCCAGGTTTCCTCCAGACATGACGCTTGGCATTCAGGCCAAAGAGTTACATCTTGGTTTCATCAGACCAGAGAATCTTGTTTCTCATGGTCTGAGAGTCTTTAGGTGCCTTTTGGCAAACTCCAAGTGGGCTGTCATGTGCCTTTTACTGAGGAGTGGCTTCCGTCTCTAGGAAGAGTCTTGGTGGTTCCAAACTTCTTCCATTTAAGAATGATGGAGGCCACTGTGTTCTTGGGGACCTTAAAATGCTGCAGACATTTTTTGGTACCCTTCCCCAGATCTGTGCCGCGACACAATCCTGTCTCGGAGCTCTACAGATAATTCCTTCGACCTCATGGCTTGGTTTTTGTTCTGACATGCACTGTCACCTGTGGGACCTTATATAGACAGGTGTGTGCCTTTCCAAATCATGTCCAATCAATTTAATTTACTACAGGTGGACTCCAATCAAGTTGTAGAAACATCTCAAGGATGATCAATGGAAACAGGATGCACCTGAGCTGAATTGAGTCTCATAACAAAGGGTCGGAATACTTATTTAAATAAGGTATTTGTATTGTTGTTGTTTAAATAAATGTGCAACATTTTCTAAAAACCTGTTTTCACTTTGTCATTATGGGGTATTGTGTGTAGATTGCTGAGAATTTTTATTTATTTAATCAATTTTAGAATAAGGCTGTAACGTAACATAATGTGGAATAAGTCAAGGGGTCTGAATACTTTCCGAAAGCACTGTATATAAACTGAACAGTACCGGACCCAAAATCGAACCTTGTGGAACGCCACATGTGATTTGTATTTTCTCAGAGTTATGTTCACCAAGGGTGACAAAAAACTCTCAACTGGTTAAATAGGTCCTACCAATTTAGGACTGGGAAGTAGAGGCCAACCCACCTCTCCAATCTGTCCAGAAGGACATCATGGTCAACAGTGTCGAATGCAGCACTTAAATCCAAGAGTACAAGGACAGAGAGCTGTTTGGCATCTGTGTTGGCACTAAGATAATTTACCACTTGAACCTGTGCTGTGGTGGACCCGAAAACCATATTGGATTTTTTCAAAAATACAGTTGGCAAAAATCATTTAGCTGTTTGAAAACCAATTTCTCCAGAATTTTGCTTAAGAATGGAAGGTTGGAGATTGGCCGAAAATTGCTAAGAGCTGAAGAATCTAGATTACTTTTCTTCAGAAGGGGTTTCACCATAGCAGTTTTTAGTGCAGTGGGGAAAGTGCCTGTGAACAGGGAGTGATTAACAATAGCTTGCACTTCTTCAGATATACAATTAAAAACTGTTTTGAAGAAGGTGGTGGGGATAGGATCGAGAAGGCAGGTAGAAGACTTAAGTTGTGATATCACTTTCCTGAGCATGTCTGTGTCAACCAGGGAAAATAAATCCATAATAATGGTGCAGCGGTCTAAGGCACTGCATTTCAGTGCTTGAGTCGTCACTACATACCCCCTGGTTCGTTTCCAGGCTGTATCACAACCGTCCGTGATTGGGAGTCCCATAGGGCGGCGCACAATTGGCCCAGCATCGTCCGGGTTTGGCCGGTGTAGGCCGTCATTGTAAATAAGAGTTTGTTCTTAACTGATTTACCTAGTTAAATAAATTATTAAATATATTTAAAAAATACCAAGAGTGTGCAAAGCTGTCATCAAGGCAAAGGGTGGCTACTTTGAAGAATCTCAAATATAAAATATATTTTGATTTGTTTAACACTTTTTTGGTTACTACATGATTCCACATGTGTTATTTCATAGTTTTGATGTCTTCACTATTATTCTACAATGTAGAAAATAGTAAAAATAAAGAAAAACCCTTGAATGAATAGGTGTGTCCAAACTTTTGACTGGTACTGTATATACAAACATACATACATACATACATACACTACCGTTCAAAAGTTTGGGGTCACTTAGAAATGTCCTTGTTTTCGAAAGAAAAGCAATTTTATCAGAAATACAGTGTAGACATTGTTAATGTTGTAAATGGCTATTGTAGCTGGAAACTGCTGATTTGTAATGGTATACAGTGGGGGAAAAAAGTATTTAGTCAGCCACCAATTGTGCAAGTTCTCCCACTTAAAAAGATGAGAGAGGCCTGTAATTTTCATTATAGGTACACGTCAACTATGACAGACAAAATGAGAAAAAAAAATCCAGAAAATCACATTGTAGGATTTTTAATGAATTTATTGGCATATGATGGTGGAAAATAAGTATTTGGTCAATAACAAAAGTTTCTCAATACTTTATTATATACCCTTTGTTGGCAATGACACAGGTCAAACGTTTTCTGTAAGTCTTCACAAGGTTTTCACACACTGTTGCTGGTATTTTGGCCCATTCCTCCATGCAGATCTCCTCTAGAGCAGTGATGTTTTGGGGCTGTCGCTGGGCAACACAGACTTTCAACTCCCTCCAAAGATTTTCTATGGGGTTGAGATCTGGAGACTGGCTAGGCCACTCCAGGACCTTGAAATGCTTCTTACGAAGCCACTCCTTCGTTGCCCGGGCGGTGTGTTTGGGATCATTGTCATGCTGAAAGACCCAGCCACGTTTCATCTTCAATGCCCTTGCTGATGGAAGGAGGGTTTCACTCAAAATCTCACGATACATGGCCCCATTCATTCTTTCCTTTACACGGATCAGTCGTCCTGGTCCCTTTGCAGAAAAACAGCCCCAAAGCATGATGTTTCCAACCCCATGCTTCACAGTAGGTATGGTGTTCTTTGGATGCAACTCAGCATTCTTTGTCCTCCAAACATGACGAGTTGAGTTTTTACCAAAAAGTTATATTTTGGTTTCATCTGACCATATGACATTCTCCCAATCCTCTTCTGGATCATCCAAATGCACTTCAGACGGGCCTGGACATGTACTGGCTTAAGCAGGGGGACACGTCTGGCACTGCAGGATTTGAGTCCCTGGCGGCGTAGTGTGTTACTGATGGTAGGCTTTGTTACTTTGGTCCCAGCTCTCTGCAGGTCATTCACTAGGTCCCCCCGTGTGGTTCTGGGATTTTTGCTCACCGTTCTTGTGATCATTTTGACCCCACTGGGTGAGATCTTGCGTGGAGCCCCAGATCGAGGGAGATTATCAGTGGTCTTGTATGTCTTCCATTTCCTAATAATTGCTCCCACAGTTGATTTCTTCAAACCAAGCTGCTTACCTATTGCAGATTCAGTCTTCCCAGCCTGGTGCAGGTCTACAATTTTGTTTTTGGTGTCCTTTGACAGCTCTTTGGTCTTGGCCATTGTGGAGTTTGGAGTGTGACTGTTTGAGGTTGTGGACAGGTGTCTTTTATACTGATAACAAGTTCAAACAGGTGCCATTAATACAGGTAACGAGTGGAGGACAGAGGAGCCTCTTAAAGAAGAAAGTTACAGGTCTGTGAGAGCCAGAAATCTTGCTTGTTTGGAGGTGACCAAATACTTATTTTCCACCATAATTTGCAAATAAATTCATAAAAAATCCTACAATGGGATTTTCTGGAATTTTTTTTCTCAACTTGTCTGTCATAGTTGACGTGTACCTATGATGAAAATTACAGGCCTCTCTCATCTTTTTAAGTGGGAGAACTTGCACAATTGGTGGCTGACTAAATACTTTTTTCCCCCACTGTATCTACATAGGCGTACAGAGGCCCATTATCAGCAACCATCAGTCCTGTGTTCCAATGGCACATTGTGTTTGCTAATCCAAGTTTAACATTTTAAAAGGCTAATTGATCATTAGAAAACCCTTTTGCAATTATGTTAGCACAGCTGAAAACTGTTGTGCTGATTAAAGAAGCAATAAAACTGGCCTTCTTGAGGCTAGTTGAGTATCTGGAGCATCAGCAATTGTGGGTTCGATTACAGGATCAAAATGGCCAGAACCAAATAACTTTCTTCTGAAACTCGTCAGTTTATTCTTGTTCTGAGAAATGAAGGCTATTCCATGCAAGAAATTGCCAAGAAACTGAAGATCTCGTACAACGCTGTGTACTACTCCCTTCACAGAACAGCGCAAACTGTCTCTAACCAGAATAGAAAGAGTGGGAGGCCCCGGTGCACAACTGAGCAAGAGGACAAATACATTAGTGTCTAGTTTGAGAAACGGACGCCTCACAGGTCCTCAACTGGCAGCTTCATTAAATAGTACCCGCAAAACACCAGTCTCAACGTCAACAGTGAAGAGGCGACTCCGGGATGCTGACCTAGGCAGAGTTGCAAAGAAAAAGCCATATCTCAGACTGGCCAATAAAAATAAAAGATTAAGATGGGCAGCAAAACAACACAGACACTGGACTTTTTCTTTGCAACTCTGCCTAGGTCAGCATCCCGGATTCGCCTCTTCACTGTTGATGTTGAGACTGGTGAGACTATATTTTACCTGACAATTATCTCGGGTGCTATCCCTAGGGTCTGGAAGGCTGCCCATGTTCTTCCTCTCTACAAAGGTGGTGACCACTCTGACATGAATAATTATCACCCTATCGCTAAACTGTCTAGCCTAGCAAACTTTTTTGAATCTTGAAGCAATACTCAGCTTAGATTTTTTTTTGCTTCAAAATGTATTCTAAGTGTCCATCAGTCTGGTTTCAGGCCAGGTCATAGCACTATATCTGCTGCTTTGGTGATAAAATACATTTTAAATTGCATGGACAAAAGGTGGCATTGTGCTGCCCTTTTTTTTAGACCTGTTGAAGGCTTTCAACACTGTTGACCATTCAATATTAATTCGTAGACTGTCTGAAATTGGCCTGGGTCAGGCAGCCTTCATCTGGTTGGAAAACTACCTGACAGACAGGAGACAGTGTTTCTTCTGATGGTGTTAAGTCAGACTTCCTTGATATTACTAAGGTTGTCCCACAGGGGTTGATTTTGGGCCCTGTAGTTTTTACTGTCTATATAAACAACATTGGTTTGTTCGTAGGAAATTGTAACCTCCACTTGTATGCAGATGATACTGTTTTGTATTGTGTTGCCCCTTCTGTTGACAAGGCTCTCTCGGCGCTACAATCTGAATTTGTTTTGCTTTGCAGAAAGCCCTTGTTGAACTAAAATTGGTACTTAATGCAGGTAAAACTAAGTATATGTTAAAAAAGCTTTCAAATATATCTGATGATTTATGCATTTGTACATTGGATGGTGCCCACATTGGTTGTGTCCCCAATTATAAATGTCTGGGTATCTGGATTGCAGAGAAGCTGTCTTTCAGAAAGCATGTTGATGAATTAGTTAAGAATTGAAATGGGCTTCCTTTATAAGAATACGGCATGCCTTTCATTAAATAGCAGAAAGAAAATAATTCACTAGACATTCATACTGGTTATAAATTATAGTGATATTGTTTATATGAATGCAGCTGCCACTGTATTGAAGCCTTTGGACGCAGTTTATCATATAACACTACGCTTTATTACGGGTGACAGGTTCAGTACACATAATTGCTTTCTGTATCAGAAAGTAGGCTGGCCCTCTTTGAAGTCTCCTAGATCAATACATTGCACTCTTTTTGTTTATAAAGCCCTCTTGCATAAACTTCTGCTCTACCTTGCTTCATTGTTAACACTACAGACGCACGAGTTAACAGACCCGGTCTCAGGGATGGCTAACTCTGGAGATCCCTTCGATCTCCACTGAATTAGGTAAATCAGATTTTAGTTTTATGGCACCTTGTGGAATAATCTTCAAAGCAATCTAAAATGGGAAGGCTTGATGCCTCTAGGGCAATTCAGATGGCTTATTGAGGAATTTTTTACTGAAGAATGTGTTTGTTTGATATGATTGTGTTTTGCTTTTTGTGTATTCATGTGTATATAATAATATTATTATTATTATTATTATTATTATTATTATTCATGTGTGTATATATATATATATTGTGTATATTGATGTGTATAGTGTATATTGATGTGTATGTTTGATTCAAGGCTCATCTGTAAAAGAGACCTTGGGTCTCAGCATGACGCCCTGTCAAAATAAAGGTTAAATAAAAAAAATATATATATTGTATTGAAGGGCATCATCTCAGCTCATATCCATCTTAGCCAACATTTACAGCATGGGGTTTTTGCCTCGGCTTCACACCGGAGAGAGAGTGAAAGTGAATTGGAGCCAGAGACCAAGCATAGACTGGGTATTTGGAGTATTCTCAGTATCCCGCACTGCAGACATGGGGGCAGGGCATAGTGCGCGGTGCAAGAGAGAAAGAAGAAGAGTCATCCTTAGGAAATGGCACCGGTCCAAAGATGGAGCCTGTCACTTGGCATCCACCTCCTTCTTTTCTCCTTTTCTCTCTCTCTCTCCTCGCTTTGCTTCCTGTGACCCTATCGGATTTGTTTTGTGATGTCAGCGATTTATCGACCTTGGTGTTGTCATGCCCTTGTCCACGAGGGAGAGGGAGCAGAATGATACAGCAGATTTACATTCTGTCTGTGTGAAGAATACAATGGTTAGGAAAGGGCAAAAGGGGCCACGTTTTTCACAAAATGCTCTGACATGCTGAGTGACTGAACTGCCTCACCAAAAAGGATAGTCACTGTCCTGCTGTGGGCCTTACCACAATATACAGGCATAGGGTCATAGAGATCATATTACACTAAACAAAAATAAACGCAACATGCAACAATTTCAAAAAATTTACTGAGTTACAGCTCATATAAGGAAATCAGTCAATATAAATTAATTCTTTAGGCCCTAATCTGTGGATTTCACATGACTGGGCAGGGTCGCAGCCATGGATAGGCCTGGGAGGGCATAGGCCCACCCACTGGGGAGCCAGGCCCAGCCAATTAGTTTTTCCCCACAAAAGGGCTTTATTAGACAGAAATACTCCTCAGCACCCCCGCCTCAGACGATCCTGCAGGTGAAGAAGCCGGATGTGGAGATCCTGGGGTGGTGTGGTTACACGTGGTCTGCGGTTGTTCTCTAAAACTACGTTGGAGGCGACTTATGTAGAGAAATTAACATTCAATTCTCTGGCAACAGCTCTGGTGGACATTCCTGCAGTCAGCATGACAATTGCACGCCCCCTCAAAACTTGAGACATCTGTGGCATTGTGTTGTGTGACAAAACTGCACATTTTAGATTGGCCTTTTAGTGTCCCCTGCACAAGGTGCACCTGTGTAATGATCATGCTGTTTAATCAGCTTCTTGATATGCCATACCTGTCAGGTGGATTGATTATCTTGGCAAAGGAAAAATGCTCACTAACAGGGATGTAAACAAATTTGTGCTCAAAATTTGAGAGAAATAAGCTTTTTGTGGGTATGGAAGATTTCTGGGATCTTTTATTTCAGCTCATGAAACATGTTGTGTTTATATTTTTGTTCAGTATAAATTACTAGAAGCTATTCTAATACCTAATTCTATGCATAGGGTAATATTAGGGTAATAGTACAGCATGAATACGTACACTGAGTATGCCAAACATTAGGAACACCTGAGTTGCACCCCCACCCATTCTTGATACACACGGGAAACTGTTGAGCGTGAAAAAGCTGTCATGGAAAGAGCATGTGTTCTTAATATTTGGTATACTCTGTGTATTTCAGTTCAGAGCTGTAGTCTTCTGAAATAATTTTATGATGAGTTTATATATACAGTGTTGATACTGTATTCACTCACCTGCATACTTTTCACACAAAAAAAAAAACAATAAAGACCCCTGCGGGCGAACAACGTCACACAACGTTGAATGTACATTTGATTGGTCCCCTGTAGCTCAGTTGGTAGAGCATGGCGCTTGCAACGCCAGGGTTGTGGGTTCGTTTCCCACGGGGGGGCCAGTATGAAAATGTATGCACTCACTAACTGTAAGTCGCTCTGGATAAGAGCGTCTGCTAAATGACTAAAATGTAAATGTAAATATTGAGTTGTCAAAAGACGTGAATTGATTGTACATCCAACAACAACAACCAATCAACCATTGGATCAACTGTGAGACTTAGTTGACATCTGACAATACCTTGCAAAACTAAACTATGTGCGGTCTCTAATTTGCCCCCAGCCTGTCTGATTGTGTGCATGTGTATTGTGTGTTTATCAGGCCAGACCCCATGGCTCCATTCGCTGCAGGAGGAGCCGATCTGGATCCCTTTGGGTGAGTTTCCCTACTGCATTCAGCAAGGATAGAACAACAGACAATGTGGCAGACCTTGGACCAGTCAACATTCATCACAATGGCTGTTCGTTGAACAGGGCTTTTGTGCCTAAATGTTTGTGTACTGTAAGTTAAAAAAAATATATATATATATATATTACAAAAAGCAATAGAAATTGAATGAGCTCTTCTTGACTGCAAACCACAAGATAGTATTATTTTATTTGAATTTAAAGCCAATATAATTTGAAGCACTAGCCACTAAAGACATTAAGCCAACCACTGTGACTGTCCTAAATACATGGTGTTCATTTAAAGGACTAGTCACAATTTATTGTTGACAGATTCAATGTTATTATCTAAGGCATTGCATCACAGTGCTGAGGCACCACTACAGCCTGGGGCTTGACCGGCGTTGCACAATTGGCTCAGCACAGTCCGGGTTAGGGGAGGGTTTGGCCAGCGGGGCTTTCCTTGGCTCATCGCGCTCTAGCGACTCCTTATGTCGGGTCGGGTACCTGCAAGCTAACTTGGGTCGTCAGTTGGATGGCGTTTCCTCCGACACATTGGTACGGCTGACTTCCTGGTTAAGCGAGCAGTGTGTTAGAAGCAGTGCGGCTTGGTGGATCATGTTTCAGAGGATGCATGTCTCGACCTTCGCCTCTCCCGAGCCCATTGCAGCGATGAGACAATGTCAAATGGATATCAAGAAATTGGTGAGAAAATGGAGTAAAATAATACAAAAATTCCAAAGACCAATGCCAGCTCTGTTTCTGTGTGTGTCCTCCAGTGGTCGTGGAGGAGGAGGAATGATCGTGGACCCTTTGAGAGCTGGTTACCCCCGCTCAGGGTTCGACCCCTCTGGTGGGCTCCCTGGCGTCCTGCCCCCGGGAGCTGTGCCACCTGGAGCCCGCTTTGACCCCTTTGGGCCTGTTGGAAGACACAGACCAGGGTAGGAGTTATGTTTCTATTGAGATTATTTTATTTGAGGTATTAATGAGTAGTTTGCTCACCGTTTGTGAATCATTATTCCTAAATTAAATTTCCTTTAATATTTTGTAAATATTATATATATTTATAGTGTACTAGCTCACATTTTCAAATGTAGGACTAATGATGAATAAATGCCTTATATATTTTTAAATGCCTTATAAATGATTTATTACTGGACGTTATTATAAAGCGTTACCTCTTTATATTATGGAATTTATTTGACATGGATAAGTGCACAATAATTAACATTTCAGTGTTTCAATCCATGGTAATGTGTCTGGCATAGCAAAAGAGCAGATTTTCGTCCGTAGTTGGGTAAGAGAAGGAGGCTATTGTAAACACACACAGATTTACAGTCGCTAATGAAAGTCTACACACCTCTTGGGGCAACATACAGTTGCAGCCAAGTATATTGGCACCCTTGCACCTTTGTTAAATAATTCCCTATTTCTTCTCAAATAAGTTGCAATTGAAAAAAAACTTTGTTAATTTGGTCATCGATCTGTATTGCCAAATAGCTGTAATTTTGTTCCGTTGGCCCACAGAATATTTCCACCAGGATGTAGGCTTGCTTAGGTGGGTTTTTGAGAGTTTTTATCTGGCTTTCTTGTGTCACCTTCAGCATTGGGGTCTTCCTATGTTTACCAATGACCAAATAACACCCTTCCTACAATCAACCATGGGGGTGGTTTGATAATGCTCTGGTACTGGGGGTCTTGAACGTGTGCAAGGCATCATGAAATCAGCAGATTATCAAGGTGTTTTGAAGTGCTTTGTTCAACCCAGTGTCCAAAAACTGTGTGTCTGTTGAAGGTTGTGGGTTTTCCAGCAGGACAACAACCACAAACATACATCAAAAGCACCCTGGAATGGTTCAAGAATAAACGCTGGACTGTTCTGGAGTCGCCAGCTAAGAATCTAGATCTGAATCACATCCATAACCTAAAAAGCAAGAGCTAAAAACAGCAGTTGGTGCAGGGCACTAGGGCTGTTGCAGTGACCGTATTTCCCCACAACGGCGGTCACGAGTCATGAAGGCTTCTCCAAGCTCTGATGCTGCTGATGGTCATTAGTAGCCTACCAAACTTGCTAACTGCCTGGTACTCAGCACTCTATTGTCCCTTTAATCACTCTGACGTCAATGCACATTTTATCTAATCAAACACTTCATGAGAGCCCATGAGCTCATGTTGTGCAACATTTCTATAGGCTATGCAATTGAGTGAGAAAAAAGAGGAGTATTAAAAAGAGGAGTATCCCATCAGCTTTCTATAGGCTAGGCCTACTATATTTATTTCTCAACTTTCCTAATATTAAGCACATTACTTATCTTTACAACAGGAGTGTAGCCTACCTGGCTGGCATGAAAATGAACCACGGGAAAAGCGTCCTCCATTCGCTATTTAAGTGCATAGATTATATGTATTTTTTCCCCTGCACCTGTTTCAAGACAGGTGCATGATAATGGTCCATTCTAAATCACCAAAAAATGCACCTATATTTTTTTTACTTTTTCGTATCATAGTCGCACACCTCATGTAGCTGTAATGGCTTCCGAAGGTGCTTCCACCAAGCATTAACTCTGGGGTGTGAAGATATACAGGTATGCGATTTATTTTTTTATTTGGACAATTTTCTATAACTTTCTTTCACTTTGAAAATGTGGAACAGGTTGTGTAGGTCTGTAGGGAAAAAATCCCTTTTTAGATTTAATTTTAAGGCAGCAAAATGTGAAGACTGTGCAAGGGGGTGTGTAGACTTTCACTAGGCACTGTGGGTATTTGCGATTCAAATGTCAGTCAATTGTACGTAACTAAAGCTAAGTTCAGCCAGTCTTACTTGAATCAAATCTAAGATAGGCCTATGTCATCATCTAAGTGAATAAATAGCTTGTATGGTGGGCCCTCACAGAAATTGCCCACCAGATTTGTGTCTTGAATTGGGCTTTTGTGGAAGAGTACTATTTATGTGTGTTTGAATTATGTATTATGCTCTTTGGTTTCCAGGCCAGACCCAGATCACATGCCGCCGCCAGGCTATGATGACATGTTCATGTAGAAGAGAAGGCACTTCCTGCTTCGATCCACACACTTCCTGGATTACTTCCTGTCTGCGCAATGCAAGAGGAATACACACTTAATAAAACTGACTGACTAATTTGTTCAGTGTGAGGAATAAAGCTACATTGCACTCCCTTTTTGGGGGACTTACCTGGAGGTGTTCTAATTTAATTGTACAAAATCTGGGAGTTCCTAGAGTCCAAATCCGTCAGAAATGTTCAAGCAGCTAACGTTTGTTTTGATTTTCAAATGCTGCTTTCAAAAGGCAAAGGCTGGCTTTTGCCACTCACCTCCCCAAAAATGTATTCCAGTCAAAGTCGTTCGTATATAGACCTGCAGCATTAGGAATGATTGATTGATAAAATAAATATTATGCCTGCTACCCAACTTAAAATAATATGCTTTTATTAAAAGGTCATAAAATGCTTTTTAGATGTTTTAAATTTTTCAGATTTGACTGGTTTATAACTCCTGCAAAATGTTGTAATTAAATATTTATTACAGTCCAGTTTGTGATATTACTATTTAAGTAGTATTATTTTTTATAAGAGAAAGCGAAAACTCAAAGGCAAAACCCTGTAGAATGAACAGGCTCCTTTAGAAGCTAACAAATCCTTCATTTGAACAAGCAACAGTGTGCCCAGAAAACCCTGCCCTCTACAGCTGACCTTAACAAGAGCACAAAACTACTATACATAAAACAAATGCATTTCTTCCTCCACCGTGAAATAAGATGCCAAAAGGTCATTTTCATCCTGTCTTTTTCTAGAGCTTTCATAGTGTGTAATCTGAGTGGATATAAAAAGAGATTATCCCGGAATAATATAATATATATGGACAATCGATGGCATGAGTCCCATAAATGTATCTTGAAAAAATATTGGGGATACACAAATACATTTTTATGATTTCTTCTAGGTTTCTGCAAGATGAAATAAGATGAGTACTGAAAAGTAGGTATCCTCAGATTGCCTTATAATGATAGATCATACACAGTGCTTATGTTTTCATAGTGAAATCTTATTGATAATAGCCTGTCATCTGAAAGCCTGTCTTCTGTCTTCTGTCTGTGCTCAGTGCTGTGCTCCTTTGTACTGGAGTTGACCCTCATTGTCATTCTGAGTGTGTGCAGTGCATGCTTCCCTCCCTTCATCTCACTCTGTCTCTTCTCGGTTTCTCGTGCTCCACCGCTACTGTCAGTGGAAACAAGTGCAACTTCAGTGCTCTCCTTTCACAGTCTACACTCACACGGTTATATCTCTCACTTTACCCCTCTCTTAAATGTATAATTATATTGCCAAGGAAGATGGTGCAATTCTTTCAAACCAACCATCAACAACATTTTCAAAGCCATGCTGTCCACTTTTTATGTCTTCTGAAGAAATCTTGCAAATTATTTAACGTTTCAGAAAAATGTGTTTGATTTCACAAGTAGATTTCTCACATCATATAATACTTTTTTTCCCTTTTGCTCATCATGAATGGCAGAACGTATACGTGTTACAGTAGGCCTATGTGTTACCTGTTTCCCAACTACAGGATGGTTCGACCCTTGTGGATCACCTCCCCGCTGTACTGTAGTCTCCCCAACAACCAACCAAATACAGTATACTTAATAAATCTCTTGAAACAGTAGCTTAGTTGGACTTGTCAATTCACCGTGGGAGCTCTCTCCCTTAATGATGGAGTGGGCCGCAGCAGCAGATGTATCAATGGAAGTAATAATCGCATGGCTGAGTCACATTCCCCAAACTCTCCTGTCTTGCTCCTCCTCTTCACAGACACCAACAGCAAGGAGAATACCCTCGCATATCCAGTAACTCAATGTAATGTAATGTGCGTGGTGTTAAGACTAGGGCCAAATGATGAAACGCATCGTCGTTCCATCCAGGCCAGTGCTGTTGTTGCAGTCTGAAACCCCAGCCGGGGTGAATGTGTCCTCCATGGTTTAGATAGCTCCCTGGGTCATTGACTGGCTATGTAAGGCAGGGAGGGGGGAGGGATGCATCTCAGATTGCCTGCGGTATGTTTTATGCTCTGGGAAAAGCAATTCATTCTGTGGATTTAAACAACACCAGGGCCATGGTACTTATGAAACCATCCTGCAACCAGCAGACACACAGAGAGAGAAAGAGAAACTGATCCTTCCAAGACAAAGAGAGAGGTGAAGGTAGGGGGATTGTGCTAGGGAAGCCCTTCAATGCAAGCACTCCAGCCACTTAAATAGTGAATCTGTCTCAATTAGAGATTTCTATTTGACAACATTACTTCACTACATACACATTCATGTGTGTGTCCATGCACAAGTATCCCAGGCACATTCCAGGTTTTATCTGTAATCCTGGCTCAAATATTGACTTTTAAAGGCTAATACTGTATGTCCTGACCAGTGTTTAAATTAGGTATGGAAAGAGGCAGTCCATCAATAATTTAATCAAACTACTGTTCTGTCTTCACTAAAGCAAACCCCTAGCTACATTTACATTTACGTCATTTAGCAGACGCTCTTATCCAGAGCGACTTACAAATTGGTGCATTCACCTTATATCCAGTGGGATAACCACTTTACAATATGTTTTTTTTTTTTTTTTTTTTTTGGGTGGGGTAAGGGGGGGTAGAATGATTACTTTATCCTATCCCAGGTATTCCTTAAAGAGGTGGGGTTTCAAATGTTGTCAAGCTACTTTTCCCTGGTCCCTCGAAGTCACAAAATAAGACCAGTCTAGTTGGTCATAAATCACCTCTGTCTTGCACTCCTGAGAGGTGGCCTCCCTGTTTAGACACTTAAATAGCCTAGGTCTTGTTCAGTAGGCAACATTTTTTTAGAAAAACTTCCTGAAACAGTGAAGCAGGGTGGTACTGTTTGATCTTGTCCAATAAGAAACAGTTTTGTTCTCCGTTGCAAAACATTTTGCTACGGTGTGCCCTGATTTCCAGGCCATTCATCCTTTAACCCATTACACTTGTGGAAAATGGCCTATATGGATAGGGACAAATTGAAATGTTTCTAACAGAAGAACTATAAAAAGCATATGCATGATGACCATGGCACCAATTAAAAGGGAACACTGGAGATTATGGGGAAATTCTCAGACCAAAGGTGAGGACACAACAGTTCACCTGACAAGACTAAATCCAAACATTACACTGTTGATTTGTATGTGCATTTTACATTTACTGTACTTTTCACAGCATTTGTCAATAACGAAATCTGAAAATATACATTGACAATTTGAAGTAGGTGCAAGATAAGAAAAAAACAGATTACAAGGGTTTGAGTTCGAGGTCTAACTGGTGTCTCTAAGTGGCCACACACTTCTCCGAACTGTGCACAGTTACTAAATAATTTCAATGCACTTTTATGACTCAAGGAAAGAGCCTTCAACTATAAGGTGCTTTTATTTTATTTTTAGCTCTCCTAGCTTTGCCATTGAGGAACTGAAGCAAGCACACTTGTAGTTTTTTGTTTGGAACACAGCCCTGCATTCCCACCATCACACAATTACTTTTGTTGTTTACACAATCCAAAAACGTTCCATTATAAATCGCAATCTGGGTCAGGTGGGCATAACTTGAAAGCTTATTCTATTGCCAACATAGCTAGCTAAGGTATAAAATACGATTTTACAGTGTTAAGCTTTCAAGACACACTTCAGACAAACAGATTGTAATTTTGTTGGGCATAGAATGGAGTCATGATGGCATTCAAGTGTGTGTTCCACAGCTAATTTTCTTCACAATATGACAAACATAAGCTCATTCTGTTCAGGACAAACCAGGGTACAACACATGTCATCCTTGTAACTGTGGATCAGAAATAGCGATCATAAACGTTGATACTGTAAATTAGTTTTGGAAATGTGAAGTGCACATATGGACTAGCTGGTTTGTGGTTTGCTTGTATGACATCAAAGCAGTATTTATTATAATCCTCAACGTCTCATCTTTTAGAACACATTGACTCCTCTTGATTTACAGCATTTCCCTCACTCAGACTACAACAAATGTGCAAAAGTAGCCCAATTAGCGGGAGGGATGGGGGCATCTTCTTATTGCGTGGTGCTCAAGTTTATAACGGCATAGCTGTGAAGAGGAGAATCTGAGCTCTGACGTCATGTATATCGTGTTACTGTACAGCCACTGCGTTCCAATTTAGGCGCTTATCAATGACAAAATCTGCCATTTTCAACCCTTATACGGGATGACATGGGCTGTGAGTGGAAAGGTCTACCCAAGACATTTAATTTTTTTG
The DNA here is from genome assembly GCF_964263955.1 of Coregonus lavaretus. Lineage (NCBI taxonomy): Eukaryota > Metazoa > Chordata > Actinopteri > Salmoniformes > Salmonidae > Coregonus > Coregonus lavaretus. Next base: position 58,121,061 of record NC_139999.1, on the reverse strand, counting down.
GGGGGGGGGGGGGAAAGACAACCACCATACGTCTCATTTCGCCTAATTTCCACTGTACAACATATGGCCGTACTTGAAAATGATCTAACTTAATCTAATAGTTCGTTGTGCAGATTCAGATTGCCAGTGACAGATACTGTACCTCTGTATTTTTTCCCAGTCAATATATTTTATAGTGAAGTCATTGAAGTCAAGCCTTGTTTAAAGAATACAGATGTAGGATTTTAATTTGATCACTTTTGTTGCTGATAATTTTTCTGGAGTGCAGGAAATGCAAACTTGTAGTGTATTTGGGATTTTTAAAGTATTCTAGAGCTAGTAAATTCCGCTTAGAAATTTCTCAGACTTGATTTGCCCTAATGAAAAACGGATCAACCCCTACAAAAATGTCCATTACTTATAATCCACATAATAATTCACGTTTCCTGTTGCTACAGGATTATTTTCCTGCTGTAGCAAACTAGCTCAAATTAAGATCCTACATCTGTAATGGTATTCATGATGTAAGCAGATATGAATGCGCTTCGGCTGGACCCTAACATAGGATGATGAGCTATTCCTAATTCTACTACACTAAGGGCTAGATTCTATAAGCTCCGCGATAGCGACATCCACATAGCGGTTGTTTTGGCGGTGTCGGAGGTGGAACTGCATTAGAGCGGTCAAATCCACAAGCGGCTCCTTGTGTTACCTTGTCACGGACACTGCCATTGGATGAAACGAAACCACACCCAACTTTATATCTGACAAATCCCAAGCAGCCGCGTTACAAGTTCCAACACTCGAATGGGTGATGTTCTATTGTCTACACCTCAGAAAGTATTCATACCCCTTGCCTTTTTCCACATTTCGTTGTGTAACAAAGTGGGAGTAAAATTGATTGAATTGTCATTTTTGGTCAACAATCTACACAAAATACTCTGTAATGTCAAAGTGGAAGAAAAATTCTAACATTATTTTATTGTTTTTTTTTAAATGAAAAATAAAACACTAATACATGTATTCAACCCCCTGAGTCAATAAATGTAATAATCACCTTTGGCAGCGATTACAGCTGTGAGTCTTTTTGGGTAAGTCGCTAAGAGCTTTCCACACCTGGATTGTATAACATTTGCCCATTATTCTTTTCATAATTCTTCAAGCTCTCAAATTGGTTGTTGATAATTTGTAGACAACCATTTTCAGGTCTTGCCATAGATTTTCAAGCAGATTTAAGTCAAAACTGTAACTCGACCACTCAGGAACATTCACTGTCTTCTTGGGAAGCAACTCCAGTGTAGATTTGGCCTTGTGTTTTAGGTCCTGCTGAAACAGTGGAGGCTGCTGAGGGGAGGACGGCTCATAATAATGGCTGGAACAGAGCGAATGGAATGGCGTCAAACTATGTGTTTGATGTATTTGATGCCATTCCACTGATTCCGCTCCAGCCATTACCACGAGCTCGTCCTCCTCAATTAAGGTGCCACCAACCTCCTGTGTGCTGAAGGGTGAATTCTCCCAGTGTGTCCTGGGAAGCAGACTCAACTGAACCAGGTTTTCCTCTAGGATTTTGCCTGTGTTTTGGCTCCATTCCTTTTCTTTTTTTATACTGAAAAACTCAAAAAAGTTAATTGCATTGCCGCATTTTTTGCAGGATTATTTTAGTGCCGTGTTGCAAACAGAATGCATGTTTTGGAATATTTTTGTTTGTACAGGCGTCGTTCTTTTCACTCTGTCAATTAGGTTAGTATTGTGGAGTAACTACAATGTTGTTGATCCATCCTCAGTTTTTTCCTATCACAACCATTACACTCTGTAACTATTTTAAAGTCACCATTGGCCTCATGGTAAAATCCCTGAGCTTTTTCCTTCCTCTCTGCCAACTGAGTTAGGAATGACACCTGTATCTTTGTAGTGACTGGGTGAATTGATACACTACCCGAAGTGTAGTCAATAACTTCACCATGCTCAAAGGGATATTCAATGTCTGCTTTTTTTTTTACCATCTACCAATTGGTGCCATTCTTTGCGAGGCATTGGAAAACCTCCCTGGTCTTTGTGGTTGAATCTGTGTTTGAAATTCACTGCTCGACTGAGGGACCTTACAGATATTTGTATATGTGGGGTACAGAGATGAGGTAGTCACTATTATTGCACACACAGTGAGTCAATGCAATTTATTATGTGACTTGTTAAGCACGATTTTACTCCTGAACTTATTTAGGCTTGCCATAACATTTTTACATTTTGGTCATTTAGCAGACGCTCTTATCCAGAGTGACTTACAATTAGTGAGTGCATACATTTTTCATACTGGCCCCCCATGGGGTTGAATACTTATTGACTCAAGACATTTCAGCTTTTCATTTTTAAATAATTTGTAAAAATGTGTGTAGGCCAGTGACAAAAAATCTAAATGTAATCCATTTAAATTCAGGCTGTAAAACAACAGAATGTGGAAAAAGTCAAGGGGTGAGAATGCTTTCTGAAGGCACTTTAAATCCCTCCATCCAAAAGAACATGAAAACATGCCTGTCATTATTTCTGTCAACGATACATGCTACACTTCCTGTCGCCGTTAGAACTTCTAACCTGGAAGGGATAATAAGAAAGGGAGTGGTTGGTGACACACGAGCAGCCGCTCACCGATTTGTCAGCTCATGCCACAAGTTACACCTCCAACACCGCCGAAACATCCGCTATGCGGATGTCGGCCAACCCGGGTTAACGCTCGATCTGATTGAATCCAATGCACTAGGGTGCCATGTGGGAAGTAGCCTCTGAGAGGGACAAGACACGGGGAGAGACATTCATTACTATTCGCTGTCAGATATGTTTACTATGCATGTCACTGTAGGGACAAGCTAAGGTCTTGGACAGAAGCATGTTAGTCAGCTAAACATCCGCTGCGCATGCAGTCGCTAGCACAAATCCACTACCAGTTGCAGAGGTTGTTTCCAATTATGATGTGTCCTGTTGTGCTGATGCATTCTAAGAGCTTGCCCCAGTAGAAATTGAGCATATGGAGTGGACACAGTTCTTGATTCTATGATAGTTGGCGAGAATTGTTTTAGCTTCTCTATCTAATCTGATCCATCAAACATTTGAATCTAAAACTATCAATCAATTCACCTCAATGGTCAGTTCTATAGTTTCTCTGTATTAACACAGACCCATAACAATGTGAACAGCAGGAATTACGGTACAAACCATAGAAATATAATTCCTAGAATGGACAAAACCCCTTCAGACCACAGCAATTTGACTGGATCACTCATGGGTATACATGGAATGTCAATGTTTTAGTAATTCTATTTCAATGGTGAAAACACCTAAAAGAAAACCAAGGGGATCTGACCCAATGCATCTGTCTGAATTAAACTTGAGTAACAGACAGACATATGTACAGTATCCGTTCTGGATTGTACTCTGCATTCACATTAACTCAATAGTAGGCTAATACAATACACATTTTCCATTCATGTTTTCTGTTCCCGCTCTAGAATTTGTCTGTCCTGCATTTCAGCTTATGTCTCTTTATCTGCAGCTCCACAGCGTACACTAATAGGATCAGGGAGTTTAGCTTGTCAGACATGCTAAACCCCAGGCCTATGTGCCTTCTAATGCCTTCGGGATTTAACTGGTCGTCATATTGGCAAGTGGAAAACTAAAAGTAGCCTATACCTGCCCACTCATCTCAATGTCTTCTGATTTAATGACCACCGACCCTTGATTCCTTCATACATGAGATGTGCTCAATAAGGTCATTAAAGGAATAGACTAGGTCTAAGCTGGGGTCGGTCAATTCCATTTCAAATCAGTCAATGGAGTTGACCCCAACCCTGAACTAGCCAGATGCAGTCACCATGGAAAATATGCACAAAACTTCCAAAGGGGCTCTTTACCAAAGTACGAAGCCTTGCATAATGGCACTGCAGCTACATTGAGAAATCAAGGGATTCAAAAGGATACAAGAAGTATTCAATACACTGTAGAAAAACCCTACCCACGTTCCACTGCCTCTATCAATCCCACCAATCAGATAACCCCTTCTTATTTACAAATCCACAGATGGCTCTGAATGTTGATATTGGGATGATAAGCCAGAAAAACAACAGTCAACCACTGAGAGCAAAAATAAAGAGGACACAATATAGATGTAGAGTCGAGAGAGAAGAAAGAAACAACAAGTTTGTCACATTGAAATTAAGACTCCATCACTAAGTAATTGTATGACTGTGCTCCTTAAGAACAAGACACACATTGGCTAACAGTCGATGGTATACATAGATGTCCTTTACTGAGCCTCAATCATGCTAGTTCATTTTGCTGTGCTGATCATTCTTATCATTGTCATGGGTTTACAAACGATTTAGTTATCACAGGTCAGTTTTCCAAGGTATCAGGATGTATCCACTTCATAATTGTTTTGTGTCCTCGATTGAGGGCATGTAGACACTTTCAGATGAAGTCAAAACAAACAGGAATGTTTGGAATATACAGTGTGACGACTACCTTGAAGATGATGCGATTGTGATAACATGACTTTTTTTGTGGTCTTTGTGTATAAAATGTGAAGCTGACATCATGTTAACCATCATTCAATCGTCAAACATCAAAATATCAGTATTGCATTAACCATAATATGATGCCTGTGAGCATTATTGTGATGCCACCCACATTCACCTTTTGATTTACTTTCATTCATAAACCTTGAGTGAGAAGTAACCTGGTCCCAGATCTACTTGTGCTATCATGTTAACTCCTTGTCATCTTTGGCATGACAAAAGGTGGCAAGGAGTGGCATGATGGCAAAAACAGACTGGTACCCAGGCTAAGTGAAAAGGTATTGTAGTGTATTCCAGTTGTCCATATGTATTCGCCTGTAATAACTGGACATTCAACTGATCCTCTGTTTAACAGTTCTAATAACAAGCAATGCAACATTACTTTTGGTCATAATCTATAGACACCGTATTGATTGTTGAAAACCCCATTATTAGAAAAACCAGAGTGCACACCCACCTAAAACGTTGAACTGATATCTAAGGCCAGATCACTGCAAGATTCATCAATGTACAATACTTATGAGTGATGTGAACAGCAGCAATTGTGGAGGTCAAATATTTTCAACGTTACATTGATCCAACAATGGTTATGTTTTGATTCTTGTTAGATACTGTATATAAATAGTTGTTCATTATCTGTTTACATAATTATCTGATATATTGTCTATATTTGTAAATACAATAATATCGCTATGATTCAAAATTTAAACAATGGTCACATTTACATCACTTGTATATGATTTGTGATTTCTTACAGGAAAATGTGCTCCTCTTTGTTAAAAGTGTCCTTTTAATTGAGGAACCACTATATATATATATGAATCTGAGAACATATTTAAAAAATATGTCTAAAAACCTTTCAAAATCAACGAACATCTGACCATCATACGACGTCGGGAAAAGACGTCATTATGAAGTCTTTACAACCGACCCCTGCCTGTTGGGATACAGTCTAACGTGCAGGTTATGTTTTTAATGTCATTACTGACAGCTCCACAACCAGCTGAAGCGATGCGCTCCCTATCAACCACCAATTTCACCGCATTTTGTTTGCGCATGGGCAGTTGCTCTCGAGGTCTTTCGGTCCCACTCGCAACAACCAGCATCTTTGCACTACAACATCTTATCACTGGAGCGTCAACGCCTGGGGGTAGGTCCTTTCTTGTGTTTAATATTGAAATATCAATAGAGTAGGCTATGTATTTTTTTTGTATATAATGTTTATTATAATATTATTGTTGGGTATGCGATTCTTGTTGAATAGTCCTCTTTAATTAATTGACACTTAGATATAGATAAGCGATATGCTACCGCTCAAAATGTCTAATTTAATCCAATAAATAGGCTACGTTTTCGTGATGGAATCAAGGTCATGCCAGGGTTGATTGTGCACTGTTTTTAAAGACGATTAAACCCCTATCATGGGCTTAAATATAATATATTTCATGAAATGTAAATCATATAAAAATGTGTCAGTAGCCCACTGTTCGAGGTAAATATGTAGCGCATATTGTCACAGCTAGACCCTTTTCAAACTGGTAGATAGCCTACAATTTGCAGATGTAGCTGATCATGAAAAGGCTGTTCTTGTTAATATATCAACGTTTTTTGAAGCCTTGACTCTCTCCACCCAGTTTAATGATCATCGGAGCAGCTGTGTTATCAGTCGTACTACATGGTGGTGTTCCTTCTAGGTTCCCAAATAAATAGCCTACAATCCGTGAATCAAGAGTGACGTGTTCAAGATGCATACTGTCACTATAAGGATAGCCTATATATGATTCTGAGAACATGTTTTAGTAAGATTTTTAATAACACTGCTAGTTTAACAGTTTTGAACCCCAAGCACAGATAGAAATTCATTTGCTTAGGCATTAATCATGCAAACACATTTATTGATTGTGGCACAGAATCAGTGAGATTCAAAGCTATGATCTTCTGTCCTCTCTCCATGGAATTAGTCCACTGAGCCACCAGGATGGAACTAGCATGCCATGTTTTTGTAACTCATACAAAGCTGTTCATTTTAGTCTATTCAAACAGACCCCATTTCAAAGGAAACAAGCCCTCATTAAGATCAGGTGTGGCTAATTAGAGGGCGTGGCCAGCACACCTGAACACACTTTAGGGGATAGAGAGAGTTTTGTTGACACTGAGAATGGAATGTATATGTTTTTAAATAACATTATTATAACGTTCAAATGTTTTCTTGTGGTTTTTATTGAAACCTTTCTTAATGTTCTGAGAACATGACTTTAAATAGAACCATGAGGAAACCTGCAGAAAATGTTATGCTGAAGGACTGAAATTCCCACAGAAGAACGTTGTTTCTTGATGTTCTCTGAACAATTTGAGACCATTACTTTAAACATGAGGAAACATTATGCTGAAGTGCTGAAATTTCCACCAAAGAAATAAGGTTCTCAGAACGTTATGTACTAGCTGGGATGGCTCTCTCCATGACAAAGGTTGACACTCATTTGAAATAATTATTGTTTTGTTATGGCTACATGTTATTTTATCGCGTTTGAATAAATATATATATGGCTTATGTTAACCTAGAATATTCAAATTAGATTTGAATTGCATTTAGATTTCACAAAATATTCAATTTTCAAATTTGAGCGGCAGACACAGCATGCATGATACCTATGCAGCTTGTCAATGATATTTCATAATTTAAAAAATTCCTGCAGGTGTTCGGCAAAATAAGGAAGGGTGGCCGAATCACGACATGAGCAGATCGACTGAATTTCGATGGAGTCTTTGAATGCCGTAGAGCTCTGTGAATTGGGGGATGGGGACAAGCGCCCTGCCCACGAGGCCACTACAACTCCGCGACAAGCTACCCAGTCAACACCTCGGACAGTAGCTAGCGCTGGAATCGAGAACGCGTCATATCAGGACGAGGAGCACGACACGAGGTTCAGTCACCAGGGAGCAGACAGCTCGAGTGTTCATCGGTCCACGTCTAATGACAGGGGCTATCAGTCACAACCCCAGCCTTTCCAGCGAGATGAGCTGTCACACCACTCTGAGGAGGGCCATGAGACTGACTTTAACGACCATTCTGTCGACTACGGGTTCATATTTGCCATGGTGTTCTTGGTGAGTGGAATTGTACTGGTGGTCATTGCCTACACCATTCCCCGAGAGGCTAAGGTCAACCCAGATCTGGTGTCAGCCCGTCAGATGGAGAAACTGGAGATGTACTACACACAACTGGGCTCGCACCTCGACAAGTGTATCATAGCAGGCCTGGGACTGTTAACTCTAGGGGGAATGCTCTTGTCCATCTTGCTAATGGTGTCCATATGCAAAGGTGAGCTGTACCGCCGGAGGACTTTTGTCCAACCCAGGAAAACGTACGGGTCGATTCACCTGCGGATGAGACAGTTGGGCGAGGGGGGAGAATCTCTGTTTGAATGTGAACTTAGCCACACTGGCACCACAGCTCTAACCACTAGGCCAACAGATGGAACACAGGTGCCCAGTGGGACCCAACAGGAGTAGCACAATATGAACACATTTCTATCCACAGACTATGTCAAGGGTTGTAATCATTGCTTGAGGGGCTTTGTAAAAAAAAAAAAAAAAAAAGTGAAGCCAGCAAGGGAAGCCGAATGTGGTTAAGACTACATAAGAGCACATTTGGAAATACACATAATGTATTGTTAGATGTAGGATCAAATCAGAGACTGAAATAGATAGGGTATGAAAAGCATAATGGGGACCCTTGAGGAACCCATAGTATAGGCTAACTTGACGTGCTGCAAAAATATTGCTATCAGCTTCTTTTCCAAGACATGAATATACAGTATGTCTGGATAATATATCACATTAATGATCAAAACATGTACAATATGTATAGGCCTAGAAATGTTATTATTTACATTACATTTGAGTCATATAGCAGACGCACTTATCCAGAGCGACATACAGTAGTGAGTGCATACATTTTCACATTTGTTTGTACTGGCCCCCCGTGGGAATTGAACCCACAACCCTGGCGTTGCAAGTGCCATGCTCTACCAACTGAGCCACACGGGACATTATTATCATGTAAGGATACAATATGTCTTAAACTTAGTCACTGTAAATTGTGTACACATTATGCTAACATACTAAGCTCATGTGAGCCAATAAGCCAAGGTAAATATGTAGCAAATCACTGGAACCACTTAATCTGTTGGTTTATATTATAACATTATCTTGGTAAGAATATACAGCAGCACAAACAAAAAAATTCAAGCAAGTGAAATGTTTAGATGTGCATCAGAGGCTTTTGGACAGGTTTTAACTGAACTTAAGAAAACAACATGATTTTATTTCATAATGATGTAGAAATGTATACCAGATTTGGAAAACCAGAAACAACTTTTTCTTCAATGTGTTAAGGGGAGAATGTCCGCACAACTAGCCCAGTTGTTTGCTACAAATATAGCCTTTATCTTTATAAAGACATCAGAGCCATTCGGTAAAACAGATACAATATATAATTTAAGTCCCTTATAAAGCTAATAATGGAAGTGGAGGTATGCATTTCTCTATCTCTAGCTCTCTCACTCTTTCTTTTTTTAAATCGGCGAGTTAAACACCAGCACATAAGTTATTTATGTATTATAAATATTAAATATTCATAATAATTAAATATCGCCTCCAGATAACTTGTTATCCAAATGAAATATTACTATAGACAAAATTATTTCATGCAAACCAAAGGCCTTTTCAGATGATTTAATGGAGAAACCTATACACATATATGAATAAAGTACTGGTATACAGATTATGATTCGCTTACCACCTGGTGATTCATTACATACAGTATGTAGAGAAACTAAATGAGACTATTTATAAAGTTCAGAAAGCATATCAATGATCCAAAGCTAAGGCTCCTTTTACATCAACTGAAGCTGAGGATTTGGCCTTGTCTTTCCTTCCAGATCAACTGCTAAGTTGATATCACTTCAGTGTATGTAATGAATGGAATATCCCAACATCAAAAAATCTAAATGCTGTGTTGTACACTCATTGTTGGAATGACAAATATCTGGTCTACTAGTCATATATAAATTATGTCAATGTGACCATTGTTTGAATTTTGAATCATAGAGATATTATTGTATTTAACAAATATAGACAATATATCCGAGAATTACGTTTACAGATAATGAACAACTTTTTATATACAGTATCTAACAAGAATCAAAACATAACCATTGTTGGATCAATGTAACGTTGAAAATATTTGACCTCCACAATTGCTGCTGTTCACATCACAGGCCTACTCATAAGTATTGTACATTGATGAATCTTGCAGTGATCTGGCCTTAGATATCAGTTCAAGGTTTTAGGTGGGTGTGCACTCTGGTTTTTCTAATAATGGGGTTTTCAACAATCAATACGGTGTCTATAGGTTATGACCAAAAGTAATGTTGCATTGCTTGTTATTCGAACTGTTAAACAGAGGATCAGTTGAATGTCCAGTTATTACAGGCGAATACATATGGACAACTGAAATACACTACAATACCTTTTCACTTAGCCTGGGTACCAGTCTGTTTTTGCCATCATGCCACTCCTTGCCATCTTTTGTCATGCCAAAGATGACAAGGAGTTAACATGATAGCACAAGCAGATCTGGGACCAGGTTACTTCTCACTCAAGGTTTATGAATGAAAGTAAATCAAAAGGTGAATGTGGGTGGCATCACAATAATGCTCACAGGCATCATATTATGGTTAATGAAATACTGATATTTTGATGTTTGACGATTGAATGATGGTTAACATGATGTCAGCTTCACATTTTACACACAAAGACCACAAAAAAAGTCATGTTATCACAATCGCATCATCTTCAAGGTAGTCGTCACACTGTATATTCCAAACATTCCTGTTTGTTTTGACTTCATCTGAAAGTGTCTACATGCCCTCAATCGAGGACACAAAACATTTATGAAGTGGATACATCCTGATACCTTGGAAAAATGACCCTGTGATAACTCAATCGTTTGTAAACCCATGACAATGATAAGAATGAACAGCACAGCAAAATGAACTAGCATGATTGAGGCTCAGTCAAAGATATTGTGTATACCATCGACTGTTAGCCAATGTGTGTCTTGTTCTTAAGGAGCACAGTCATACAGTTTCTTAGTGATGGAGTATTACAGTGCCTTCGGAAAGTATTCAGACCCCTTGACTTTTTCCAAATTTTGTTACGTTACAGCCTTATTCTAAAATTGATTACATTGTTTTTTTCCCCCCACCAATCTACACACAATCACCCATAATGACTAAGCAAAAGTCCGGACTATGGCTGGGCCACTCAAGGACATTCAGAGACTTGTCCCGAAGCCACTCCTGCGTTGTCTTGGCTGTGTGCTTAGGGTCGTTGTCCTATTGGAAGGTGAAACTTCACCCCAGTCTGAGGTCCTCAGTGCTCTGGAGCAGGTTTTCATCATGGATCTCTCTGTACTTTGCTCCGTTCATCTTTGCCTCAATCCTGACTAGTCTCCCAGTCCCTGCCGCTGAAAAACATCCCCACAGCATGATGCTGCCACCACCATGCTTCACTGTAGGGATGGTTCCAGGTTTTCTCCAGACGTGACGCTTGGCATTCAGGCCAAAGAGTTCAATCTTGGTTTCATCAGACCAGAGAATGTTGTTTCTCATGGTCTGAGATTCCTTTAGTTGTCTTTTGGCAAACTCCAAGCAGGCTGTCATGTCCCTTTTACTGAGGAGTGGCTTCCGTCTGGCCACTCTACCATAAAGGCCTGATTGGTGGAGTGCTGCAGAGATGGTTGACCTTCTGGAAGGTTCTCCCATCTCCACAGAGGAACTCTGGAGCTCTGTCACTGACCATTGGGTTCTTGGTCACTTCCCTGACCAAGGCCCTTCTCCCCCGACTGCTCAGTTTGGCCGGGCGGCCAGCTCAAGGAAGAGTCTTGGTGGTTCCAAACTTCTTCCTTTTAAGAATGATGGAGGCCACTGTGTTCTTGGGGACCTTCAATGCTGCAGAAATGTTTTAGTACCCTTCCCCAGATCTGTGCCTCGACACAATCCTGTCTCAGAGCTCTACGGACAATTCCTTCGACCTCATGGCTTGGTTTTTGCTCTGACATGCACTGTCAACTGTGGGACATTATACAGACAGGTGTGTACCTTTCCAAATCATGTCCAATCAATTGAATTTACCACAGATGGACTCCGATCAAGTTGTAGAAACATCTCAAGGATGATCAATGGAAACCAGATACACCTGAGCTCAATTTCGAGTCTCGTAGAAAAGGGTCTGAATACTATATATTTCTGTTTATTATTTTTAATAACTTTGCCCAAAAATCAAAAAACCTGTTTTCGCTTTGTGTAGGTTGATTAAGATCTTTTTTTATTTATTTAATCAATTTTAGAATAAGGCTGTAACGTAACAAAATTTGGAAAAAGCCAAGGGGTCTGATTAACTTCTGAATGCACTGTATGTGGCGGTACAAGAGTAACAGAGAGGAAGCTGTTGAAACTGCATATGTATTTTGTGAGATTTTGTGAAAATCCAATGCCTCATTTTTGTTGTATTTATGATATATCTAAGAGCTGTATTTGTGACAATTTAAGAATAATTTCAATGTGACAAACTTGTTGTTTCTTTCTTCTCTCTCGACTCTACATCTATATTGTGTCCTCTTTATTTTTGCTCTCAGTGGTTGACTGTTGTTTTTCTGGCTTATCATCCCAATATCAACATTCAGAGCCATCTGTGGATTTGTAAATAAGAAGGGGTTATCTGATTGGTGGGATTGATAGAGGCAGTGGAACATGGGTAGGGTTTTTCTACAGTGTATTGAATACTTCTTGTATCCTTTTGAATCCCTCGATTTCTCAATGTAGCTGCAGTGCCATTATGCAAGGCTTCGTACTTTGGTAAAGAGCCCCTCTGGAAGTTTTGTGCATATATCCATGGTGACTGCATCTGGCTAGTTCAGGGTTGGGGTCAACTCCATTGACTGATTTGAAATGGAATTGACCGACCCCAGCTTAGACCTAGTCTATTCCTTTAATGGCCTTATTGAGCACATCTCATGTATGAAGGAATCAAGGGTCGGTGGTCATTAAATCAGAAGACATTGAGATGAGTGGGCAGGTATAGGCTACTTTTAGTTTTCCACTTGCCAATATGACGACCAGTTAAATCCCGAAGGCATTAGAAGGCACATAGGCCTGGGGTTTAGCATGTCTGACAAGCTAAACTCCCTGATCCTATTAGTGTATGCTGTGGTGCTGCAGATAAAGAGACATAAGCTGAAATGCAGGACACACAAATTCTAGAGCGGGAACAGAAAACATGAATGGAAAATGTGTACTGTATTAGCCTACTATTGAGTTAAAGTGAATGCAGAGTACAATCCAGAACGGATACTGTACATATGTCTGTCTGTTACTCAAGTTTAAGTCAGACAGATGCCTTGGGTCAGATCCCCTTGGTTTTCTTTTAGGTGTTTTCACCATTGAAATAGAATTACTAAAACATTGACATTCCGTGTATACCCATGAGTGATCCAGTCAAATTGCTGTGGTCTGAAGGGGTTTTGTCCATTCTAGGAATTATATTTCTATGGTTTGTACCGTAATTCCTGCTGTTCACATTGTTATGGGTCTGTGATAATACAGAGAAACTCTAGAACTGACCATTGAGGTGAATTGATTGATAGTTTTAGATTCAAATGTTTGATGGATCAGATTAGATAGAGAAGCTAAAACAATTCTCGCCAACTATCATAGAATCAAGAACTGTGTCCACTCCATATGCTCAATTTCTACTGGGGCAAGCTCTTAGAATGCATCAGCACAACAGGACACATCATAATTGGAAACAACCTCTGCAACTGGTAGTGGATATGTGCTAGCGACTGCATGCGCAGCGGATGTTTAGCTGACTAACATGCTTCTGTCCAAGACCTTAGCTTGTCCCTACAGTGACATGCATAGTAAACATATCTGACAGAGAATAGTAATGAATGTCTCTCCCCGTGTCTTGTCCCTCTCAGAGGCTACTTCCCACATGGCACCCTAGTGCATCGGATTCAATCAGATCGAGCGTTAACCCGGGTTGGCCGACATCCGCATAGCGGATGTTTCGGCGGTGTTGGAGGTGTAACTGTGGCATGAGCTGACAAATCGGTGAGCGGCTGCTCGTGTGTCACCAACCACTCCCTTTCTTATTATCCCTTCCAGGTTAGAAGTTCTAACGGCGATAGAAAGTGTAGCCTCTATCGTTGACAGAAATAATGACAGGCATGTTTTCATGTTCTTTTGGATGGAGGGATTTAAAGTGCCTTCAGAAAGCATTCTCACCCCTTGACTTTTTCGACATTCTGTTGTTTTACAGCCTGAATTTAAATTGATTCAGTCACTGGCCTACACACATTTTTTACAAATGAATTCAAAATGAAAAGCTGAAATGTCTTGAGTCAATAAGTATTCAACCCCTTTGTTATGGCAAGCCTAATTAAGTTCAGGAGTAAACATGTGCTTAACAAGTCACATAATAAATTGCATTGACTCACTCTATGTGCAATAATAGTCTTTAACATGATTTTTGAATGACTACCTCATTTTTGAATGACTACCAATTATCTGTAAGGTCCCTCAGTCGAGCAGTGAATTTCAAACACAGATTCAACCACAAAGACCAGGGAGGTTTTCCAATGCCTCGCAAAGAATGGCACCTATTGGTAGATGCGTAAAAAATGGAGACATTGAATATCCCTTTGAGCATGGTGAAGTTATTGACTACACTTCGGGTGGTGTATCAATTCACCCAGTCACTACAAAGATACAGGTGTCCTTCCTAACTCAGTTGCCGGAGAGGAAGGAAAATGTTCAGGGATTTTACCATGAGGCCAATGGTGACTTTAAAACAGCTACAGAGTTTAATGGCTGTGATAGGAGAACTGAGGATGGATCAACAACATTGTAGTTACTCCACAATACTAACCTAATTAACAGAGTGAAAAGAACGACGCCTGTACAAACAAAAATATTCCAAAACATGCATCCTGTTTGCAACAAGGCACTAAAATAATCCTGCAAAAAATGTGGCAATGCAATACACTTTTTGTCCTGAATACAAAGTTTTATGTTTGAGGCAAATCCAATACAACACATTACTGATTACCACTCTCCATATTTCCAAGCATAGTGGTGGCTGCGTCATGTTATGGGTATGCTTGTAATCGTTAGTGACTGGGGAGTTTTTCAGTATAAAAAAAGAAAAGGAATGGAGCCAAAACACAGGCAAAATCCTAGAGGAAAACCTGGTTCAGTTGAGTCTGCTTTCCAGGACACACTGGGAGAATTCACCCTTCAGCACACAGGAGGTTGGTGGCACCTTAATTGAGGAGGACGAGCTCGTGGTAATGGCTGGAGCGGAGTCAGTGGAATGTCATCAAATACATCAAACACATAGTTTGATGCCATTCCATTCGCTCCATTCCAGCCATTATTATGAGCCGTCCTCCCCTCAGCAGCCTCCACTGTTTCAGCAGGACAATAACCTAAAAAACAAGGCCAAATCTACACTGGAGTTGCTTTCCAAGAAGACAGTGAATGTTCCTGAGTGGCCGAAAATGGTTGTCTACAAATTATCAACAACCAATTTGACAGCGCTTGAAGATTTCTGAAAAGAATAATGGGCAAATGTTACACAATCCAGTTGTGGAAAGCTCTTAGCGACTTACCCAGAAAGACTCACAGCTGTAATGGCTGCCAAAGGTGATTATTATATGTATTGACTCGGGGTTGAATACTTATCTAATCAGGAAAAATACAGTAATTTGTCATATATATATTATAATTTTTCTTCCACTTTGACAGAGTATTTTGTGTAGACAAAAAATGACAATTAAACCCATTTTACTTTGTAACACAGCAAAATGTGGAAAAAGTCAAGGGGTGTGAATACTTTCTGAGGTGTAGACAATAGAACATCACGCATTCGAGTGTTGGAACTTGTAACGCGGCTGCATGAACTTCTAATGGATTGTAGAAATGTTTGCAAATGTATAAAAAATTAAAAACATACCTTAATTACATAAGTATACAGACCCTTTGCTATGAGACTCGAAATTGAGCTCAGGTGCTTCCTGTTTCCATTGATCATCCTTGAGATGTTTCTACAACTTGATTGAGTACACTGCATTGCAGTGCTAGCTGTGCCACTAGAGATCCTGGTTCGAATCCAGGCTCTGTCGTAGCCGGCCGCGACCGGGAGACCCATGGGGTGGCGCACAATTGGCCCGGCGCACAATTGGCCCAGCGTCATCCAGGGTAGGGAATGGCCGGCAGGGATGTAGCTCAGTTGGTAGAGCATGGCGTTTGCAATGCCAGGGTTGTGGGTTCGATTCCCACGGGGGGCCAGTATAAAAATAAAAATAAATGATGTATGCACTCACTAACTGTAAGTCGCTCTGGATAAGAGTGTCTGCTAAATGACAAAAATGTAAATGATGAAACCAAGACAGAACTCTTTGGCCTGAATGCCAAGCATCATGTCTGGAGGAAATCTGGCACCATCCCTACGGTGAAGAATGGTGGTGGCAGCATCATGCTGTGGGGATGTTTTTCAGCAGCACAAAGTACAGAGAGATCCTTGATGAAAACCTGCTCCAGTGCACTCAGGACCTCAGACTGGGGCGAAGGTTCACCTTCAACCTTCAACCAGGACAACGACCCAGCCAAGACAACGCAGGAGTGGCTTCGGGACAAGTCTCTGAATGTCCTTGAGTGGCCCAGCCAGAGCCCGGACTTGAACCCGATCAAACATCTCTGAGGAGACCTGCAAATAGCTGTGCAGCGAGGCTCCCCATCCAACCTGACAGAGCTTGAGAGGATCTGCAGAGAAGAATGGGAGAAACTCCCCAAATACAGGTGTGCCAACCTTGTAGTGTCAACCCAAGAAGACTCGAGGCTGTAATCGCTGCCAAAGGTGTTTACACACAGTACTGAGTAAAGGGTCTGAATACTTATGTAAATGTGATATTTCCGTTTTTTATTTTTAATAAATTAGAAACAATTTCTAAAAAACTGTTTTTGCTTTGTCATTATGGGGTATTTGTGTGTAGATTGAGGGGGAAAAATACAATTATAATCAATTTTAGAATAAGGCTGTAACCTAACAAAATATGGAAAAAGTCAAGGGGTCTGACTACTGTCCGAGGGCACTGTAAAGTTGGGTGTGGTTTCGTTTCATCCAATGGCAGTGTCCGTGACAAGGTAACACAAGGAGCCGCTTGTGGATTTGACAGCTCTAATGCAGTTCCACCTCCGACACCGCCAAAACAACCACTATGTGGATGTCGCTATCGCAGAGCTTATAGAATCTAGCCCTTAGGATGATGAGCTATTCCTAGTTCTACTACACTATGTTAGGGTCCAGCCGAAGCGCATTCATATCTGCTTACATCATGAATACCATTACAGATGTAGGATCTTAATTTGAGCCAGTTTGCTACAGCAGGAAAATAATCCTGCAGCAACAGGAAACGTGAATTATTATGTGGATTATAATTAATGGACATTTTTGTAGGGGTTGACCCGTTTTTTGTTAGGGCAAATCAAGTCTGAGAAATTTCTATGTGAAAATTACAAAATCTAGAAGACTTTTAAAATCTCAAATACACTACAAGTTTGCATTTCCTGCTGTCTAGAAAAATTATCTGCATCTAAAGTGATCAAATTTAAAATATTTTCTTTAAATAAGGCTTGACTACAATGACTTCACTGGCAGTATGTACAACCGGCCTCACAACCGCAGACCATGTGTATCCACTCCAGCCCAGGACATTTCATAAAGACGCCCTTGAAGATGCCCTCTGGTGGTCGAACTAGCATTAATGGCTACAATGACTGATAGTATTTTACTATGATGTCATGCACTCCAACGTGCCATAACATTCCGCAACATCCCGCAAGCTGTGCTGCAGTATGACGCAACTTTTAAATGAGGCTCCACTGTAGCTATCTTGATGTGTTTATCGTTGTGACTTGAAATGCATTTGTAGCTAGGTAGCTAGCTAACAGCCATGGAAGAGGGTGAAAGAATTAGCTAGCAGTTCCAGTTTTCAGAGGGAGAGTAGGTTACATTGGATAGGGCAGGTACCTTTGTGGGAGGGCATTATGAAAAGATTCTCCAGTCCCTAGCGAGATAGATATGTCCTCAGTTTATCAAAATATCTATCTATACACACACACACAGTGCATTCGGAAAGTATTCAGACTCCTTGACTTTTTCCACATTTTGTTACGTTACAGGCTTATTCTAAAATTGATAACATTTCTTTTTTTCCCCTCCTCAATCTACACACAATACCCCATAATCACAAAGCAAAAACAGGTTTTTAGACATTTTTGCAAATGTATATTAAAAAAAGCTGAAATATCACATTTACATAAGTATTCAGACTCTTTACTCAGTACTTTGTTGAAGCACCTTTGGCAGCGATAACAGCCTTGAGTTTTCTTGGGTTGACGCTACAAGCTTGGCGCACCTGTATTTGGGGAGTTTATCCCATTCTTCTCTGCAGATCCTCTCAAGCTCTGTCAGGCTGGATGGGGAGCCTCGCTGCACAGCTATTTTCAGGTCTCTCCAGAGATGTTAAAATCGGGTTCAAGTCCGGGCTCTGGCTGGGCCACTCAAGGACATTCAGAGACTTGTCCTGAAGCCACTACTGCGTTGTCATGGCTGTGTGCTTAGGGTCTTTGTCCTGTTGGAAGGTGAACCTTCACCCCAGTCTCTCTGTACTTTGCTCCTTTCATCTTTCCTGGACTAGTCTCCCAGTCCCTGCCGCTGAAAAACATCCCCACAGCATGATGTTGCCACCACCATGCTTCACTGTAGGGATGGTGCCAAGCTTCCTCCAGATGTGACACTTGGCATTTAAGTTTCATCAGACCAGAGAATCTTGTTTCTGGTCTGAGAGTCCTTTTAGGTGCCTTTTGGCAAACTCCAAGCGGGCTTTCATGTACCTTTTACTGAGGAGTGGATTCCATCTAGCCACTCTACCCTAAATGCCTGATTGGTGGAGTGCTGCAGAGATACTTGTCCTGGAAGGTTCTCCCATCTCCACAGAGAAACTCTGGAGCTCTGTCAGAGTGACCATCGGGTTCTTGATCACCTCTCTGACCAAGGCCCTTCTCCCCCGATTGCTCAGTTTGGCCGGGCAGCCAGCTCTAGGAAGAGTCTTGGTGGTTCCAAACTTCTTGCATTTAAGAATGATGGAGGCCACTGTGTCCTTGGGGACCATCAATGCTGCAGAAATGTTTTGGTACCCTTCCCCAGATCTGTGCCTCGACACAATCCTGTCTCGGAGCTCTACGGACAATTTATTTGACTTCATGGCTTGGTTTTTACTCTGACATGCACTGTCAACTGTGGGACCTTATATAGACAGGTGTGTGCCTTTCAAAGTCATGTCCAATTAATTGAATTTACCACAGGTGGACTCCAATCAAGTTGTAGAAACATCTCAAGGATGATCAATGGAAACAGGATGCACCTGAGCTAAATTTTTCGAGTCTCATAGCAAAGTGTCTAAATACTTATGCAAATAAGGTATTTCTGTTTTTAATAGTTTATAAATTTGCCAACATTTCTAGAAATCTGTTTTCGCTTAGGCATTATGGAGTATTGTGTGAAGAATTATTATTATAATAATTTTTATTATTTAATCCATTTTAGAATAAGGCTCTAGCGTAACAATGTGGAAAAAGGGAAGGGATCTGAATACTTTCCGAATACACTGTATATAGCAACATAATATTCAGTGCTGTCGAATTTGAGTATAATGCAGCCTGATTCTTTGTAATGTTTTCTGTCCTCAGATACAGAGACTTGTGAAACCCTGTCTGCAGATGAAGAGGTCCCAATAAATGTTGCAAAAGAATAAGGGTTCATCCATGAATTATGTGTACCTACTGTATGTTAGCAAATTTAAAACAAAAATACTGTTTAAAAGTCACACACTATGTATAAACCTATTACAACTGGAGCAGGCCAACCCTGCTGGGTGTGTGCAGGCTTCTGTTCCAGCCCAGCACTAACACACCTGATTCAATTTATCAATCAAGTGTGCTATTTCTTGGCTGGAACAGAAGTCTGCTCACCCAGTAGATCAGGGATCAGTGGAGCGAGGTTCCCCACCTCTGGTATTTACTTTATTTTGTTCACCTGAAATTATGCTGTAGTAATAATAGCCTACTTGTTACTAAGATGTCCAACCTTTAAATATGTTAGCTTACTTTTACACTTTAAATTGATATGAAAGTGTTAATTCTTTGATGTGAAGTGTTTAAACTTGTTTTTCATGATGAAGTAGTGTCAATGTTAATTAATCACATATTACAATCTTGCAATAAAGAGGGGAAGGGAATCTGTCTCTAATTTGTCTGTGTTTCTGTGGTGTATTCTCAAATGAACAAACAGTACCTCTTTGTTCAGTCTGAAGCGCTCCAATTAGTTGTATTTTGTCACTCTTCTTTCAGGATATCAGCCATGTGAACCCATTTTACAGCTTATTATGGTATGCAACACCAATGCAGCCATAGGCCTACAGCAGTGGTTCCCAACTCCAGTCCTTCAGTACTCCCAACAGCAAACATGATTATTCAACTCATTGAGGACCTGATGATTAGTTGACAAGTTGAATCAGGTTTGTTTGTCCAGGGCTACAATAAAACTGTGTACTGTTGGGGGTACTCGAGGACCGGAGTTAGGAACCAATGGCCTACAGTATGATGGCATTAGTGTTATGGGCATTTGCAAGGCACCCCTTGACATTCTGCATCTGAAGCAGAGAATACCTTAACTCACACATTGTTTATATATTGTTGAGCTATTTGTTCTCAATTTAAAAACGATACCACTAGACAATGTATATGAGGCTAATCATTATACTTGATTTTGTACATGCCTTGTGCTGACATTCAATTGTTTAGTGCAAATCCAACCCTTGTAATCTAGGTGGTGAAATGTATGGAAGCAGGAGATGGGATCCTTATCTTAAAACATACACACAACTACTACCAAGTTCAATGCCAGATACTTTTCTCCCAGAAGGTCTGAGTGGCTGGAGGTGCTACTGTGATGATGAAGATGGTTTCCCTTAGAAAATGTAATTGTTGTGGTAGTCTATGCTAAATGTGTTTAAATTGTAAAAGAAAGAATTGTTAGGCTATAAGAAATACATTGTACTCAATGGGGCAAAGCAGAGATGACACACCAAATACTTACAATTTCACCCATACAACAACATAGTACAGTATGTTTACATAAACAATAGTCTTTTACATGTTGTTCTAAATTACATGTTATATATTCATACGGTTTAAGGGGGCACTTTTGTCATGACGACAAGGTGAAGGTGCTCCTTACTCAAATGGCACAACAGAATCATTCAGATTGACCAAACACAGCCTATGACAACCATCTTGTATAACTGAGGGATGTCTCCTTTCATATCTGGAAAAGGACAAAGTAGTAGAAGTAGAAACTGATGCTGCTGCACCATTGCTCATTTTCACAGGGTGAATCCAGTCGACATGGGTGTATTGATAGAGGTCCGCTGGTGAACCTACAGTACATATAAAATTATTAGCACACCTGATGTTAGAATATCACTTATTCAGGTCACCTATACCATCAGGGCTCTTAATTGTTTGGTTGTGTTTAATTAATTCAGGTGTTTTGGTGTCATATAAAGATTAAATGTATTGTTGGGCTGGAACAACCAATAGTCAATACAGGAGGTTGTCTTATCCCATTGAGGCCTTTGTCCTATGCTGTAATGCCCATTCATTTTCCCTCCTCTTATGAATAAAGATCTCAACAAATTATCATTGGGTCAGTGCCACTGGAGTTTTTTGGGACAATAATGTCCTCCTCCAGGCTATATGGACTTCATATTGTACAATTTGTGTCTCCCCTTTTCATGGTCATGGCTAGAAGGTTTTGTCAAATTACCGTCATATTTCACTTTTCATAGAAGATTAGGAGAATTTAAGCAGCCGTTTAGGATAATTAAAGTAGCCGGTTAGGAGAATTAGGTTAAGGTTAGGAAAAGGGTTAGCTTAAATGCAAAAAAATAACTTCAGGTTAATTTGACAAAAGCTGGATCCCTTCTAGCCATGAACCCTCTTCATAGGCTTAAATTACATGGTTGCATTCAAGACAAGGTTTTATTTTTTTTGGTCATTTTTAGCAGACGCTCTTATCCAGAGCGACTTACAGTTAGTGAGTGCATACATTTTTCATACTGGCCCCCCGTGGGAATCGAACCCACAACCCTGGCGTTGCAAGCGCCATGCTCTACCAACTGAGCTACAGGAGGCCTGTTTTTATTGATCTGTTGTTAGTGTCAGGCCTAGGCTACCATCGTATAAAAAAAAGAGTCTGCTAATGTCTCCAGTCATATAAAGTGTAGTAGAATTGCATGAAATGTTTGTCAAAAGGCCACATTTTTCCTGTGCAAAGGAAGGAAACGTCTCTGATATAGCCTATAGGCCTGTGGTCCTCTGTAGCTCAGCTGGTAGAGCACGCCGCTTGTAACGCCAAGGTAGTGGGTTCGATTCACCGGGACCACCCATACACAAAAAAAATGTATGCACGCATGACTGTAAGTCGCTTTGGATAATTTATTTTTATTATAAAAGCGTCTGCTAAATGGCATATTATTATTATTATACCACTACGCACTCATTAATAGCCTAAATTGACTATCCAATCAACCCATCACATTAGGAATAGTAGGCTTACCTCCTGTAGCGCAATTGGTAGAGCATGGTGCTTGCAACGCCAGGGTTGTGGGTTCGATTCCCACGGGGGGCCAGGATGAAAAATGTATGCACTCACTAACTGTAACTTGCTCTGGATAAGAGCGTCTGCTAAATTATTAAAATGTAAAAATACTTACATTAGTCTGCAAATGTGATGATAGATGCATGCAATCCCAATTAGGCTAGATGATATACTGTATGTTATGTACATCACTTAACATGCACATCTCTACACCATACAGGTCAGGTCCAAGCCACTAGTAAATTAGCTAGTTAGTTCGAGGGCTTTTAATGCTGTACTCATCTCTTTTGGAGGGTGTATATTGTCTGTTGCTGTACTGACCCAATAATTATTATTTTGAATGATGATGTTGGAGGTCCCTTAGAGTGCAGGAAGTACACCTTCACCTGATACTGCCTCAGATCAACAGTCTAAACAAGCAGCCTTGCACAAGCTTGATGGAACAGCTCATAGGAGCTTAACTCCTGTGGTGGACAGCTTGATTCAAAAAGCAGACAGGATACTAGTCTGTCGCAGGGCCTTGCCCCCAATCTATCTCCTTACTGTGGTGGCTCAAAATCAAGATGTATCAGGTCTCATTTTTACTGTCTTTCGTATGACTTGGATGGGAATCAAACTACCAACCTTCCAATCTCAGGGCAAACACTCTAACCACAAGGCCACTGAGTTGGTTATACACTAAACTGTGACATGGCCTTTAATTTGTTCCATTTGTAGAACATATTCGGCTGGAATTAGAAAAACTAGCGTGTCATACCTTTGTTCATGAAACAGGTTGAAAGTAAAAGATTGTGGGGCCTCCCGAGTGGCGCAGCTGTCTAAGGCACCGCATCGCATTGCTTGAGGCGTCACTGCAGATCCGGGTTTGATCCCAGGCTGTGTCACAACCGGCCGTGACCGGGCGGCGCACAATTGGCCCTGCATCGTCCGGGTTAGGGGAGGGTTTGGCCGGGGGGAGGGTTTACATGGCTCATCACGCTCTAGTGACTCCTTGTCTTGTCAGGCATGCAGGCTGACTTCAGTCATTAGTTGAACCAACAGGGTCCAAATCTGTGGTAACTCTTTATCTGAAATTTTTTCAAGTGGGCAGGTAGCCTAGTGGTTAAGAGTGTTGGGCCAGTAACTGACAGGTTGCTGGTTTGAGTCCCAGAGCAGACTAGGTGAAAAATGTCTATGTGCCCTTGAGCAATGCACTTAACTCTAATTGCTCTGGATAAGAGTGTCTGCTAATTCAGGGTTTCCTGAACATGGTTCTGGTGCACGTTTTGGTTTTTCCCCTAGCACTACACAGCTGATTCAAATAACATTTTACACTTTACTTCAAATAACCAAGCTTTGATTAGTTCAATCAGCTGTGTAGTGCTAGGGCAAAAACCTAAACGTGCACCCAGGGGGGGCCCCATGACCGAGTTTGGGAAACCCTGTGCTAAATGACTAAAATGTAAAGATTTTACATAAATCTATCTGTGCCAAATTTGGTGCTTTTGTGACAATGCACGATTGTTCCAGATTTTTCTGTTTAGAAGTTTGATGAGAAGATTCAGGGCCATTCATATTACTTTTTGGGGGCATGTGCTCCAAAAAAAAAATGGCACCCGAAAACTGTGGTCACAGACTCTTTGAGAAACTATTACAAGAAAAAGGGGAAAGCAGCACAATCTTACAATCTGATGAGTAAAGTATTTTGCAAAACTATTTTGAAATGGAATATATTCTGCACTTACTAGCAATAACCAACACAATTCCAGTAAAAATAGAAGATTGTAAGAAATACTGTAGCCTACCATTACTATATCCAACCCAATTAACAAATGTTGCCTGTCATTACAGCCATAAAGGTGATGCATTTCGAAACTCAAGATAGGCTACAGGAATGAACTGCGTTTTACACCTGCATTTGGAGATGAAAGTCATTAATGTTAGCAGCCAATATCAAGTAGGGATACACACATCTCTGGAGTCCAGAGCAAGCTAAATCATACAACCATATGGCTTACTTGTAGCAGAGGTTGCAGGATCAGATGGAAAGCATGTCCTGTCTGGACCGCGCCATGACGTTGGAGGGCAGCCGAGTGCTCAGCCAGGTAGCTCTTTTCTTCCTCACAAATATCGTAAATAATTAATCATCCCATAATTTTGAAGACAGTGCGATGTTACAGCTGCTTATCTTTAAACATATAGCCAGTAGCAACCCAAACTAGGCCTATCTGAAATATGAAAATGATCAATAAAGCCAATTGAGTCAAAGTAGATTGCTAAATTGTATTTTATAGGGATGATAAACATAGGCCTAATCTGTTTTTGCCAGGCAAAACTGGAGGATATTAAACAAATTCTTTCTGGTCGCTTATCTGGATATTCGCATCAGCCTTTATTCGCCAGTGGCGATGACTTGACATTGACCAACAATCAAGACGCGTGGCTCAACTTTTCGGTTCTAATGCCAAGTTCACAACAACTTGGAACTCGGAAAATTGTCAAATCATGACGTCAGTGATCTTCAGTTCGGAACGGCGGAGCTCTAGAAAGATGCCCAAGTTCCCGAGTTGGAATTACGAGTTGGATGACCGTTCAAATCGATTTTTCCCAGTCGGAACTAGTTTTTTTTAGAGTTCCCAGTTGTTTTGAACGCACTGAAGTTGGAGATTTCTGAGTTCCGAGGTCACAGTTATTTTGAAAGCGGCTTTCTGGCATTGGATTCAAAACAACAACGACCCAGAAAAAATTGGGGGTGAAATTATACCACCACAGAAAGGGCACTTTGGAGACTGGAAGGGCAAAGGGGCAAATGCTCTGCACAGAGAGGCCTACATGAGAATATAAAATATGTTAAGATATGTTTTAAATATCGACCGCCATGAGACCTGTAATGATGTCTGGTTTGAGTCAGTTGGGAAGATGTTAGGCAAAATATGTCTTAAACTGGTCATATTTTGGTCGCAAGCAGAATATACTCAGAATAAGTCAAAATGAAGTGTGTGCCCATTGTGTAGTTGAGGTAAAGTAGCCTTTGGGTGCTTGGATGCTGCAACCTGGTCTCAGAGCATTTCGTATTATTCTGTAAGTAAATCCAAGCCGCTCCATTTAGTATATGTTACGTTTGGTATGGTATGTATTCATTTGTGGATGTCCATCACCCATTTCGTATGGTATGTTACGAATTGCAATTCATATTATATGTTACAAATTAGCAAAACGTACATGATATGTTAAAAATTCTAGCTAGGTGGCTAACGTTAGGTAGCTCGCTAACGTTAGCTAGGGGTTAGGGTTAGGAGTTAAGGTTAAGGTTAGGGGAAGGGTTAGCTAAAAGGGTGAAGGTTAGGGTTAGGGGAAGGGTTAGCTAACGTGGCAAGTACTTAAAAAGTAGCTAGAAAGTATACTGAACAAAAATATAAATATAAACGCAACATGCAATCATTTCAAAGATTTTACTGTGTTACAGTTCATATAAGGGAATGAGTCAATTTAAATAAATTCATAAGACCCTAATCTATGGATTTCACATGACTGGGAATACAGATATGCATCTGTTGGTCACAGATACATACAAAAAAGGTAGAGGCGTGGATCAGAAAACGTGTCAGTATCTGGTGTGACCGCCATTTGCCTCATGCAGCGCGACACATTTCCTTCGCATAGAGTTGATCAGGCTGT
The DNA here is from genome assembly GCF_964263955.1 of Coregonus lavaretus. Lineage (NCBI taxonomy): Eukaryota > Metazoa > Chordata > Actinopteri > Salmoniformes > Salmonidae > Coregonus > Coregonus lavaretus. Next base: position 58,095,007 of record NC_139999.1, on the reverse strand, counting down.
TGATCGTGGCCTGTGGAATGTTGTCCCACTCCTCTTCAATGGCTGTGCGAAGTTGCTGGATATTGGCGGGAACTGGAATATGCTGTCTTACGCGATGATCCAGAGCATCCCAAACATGCTCAATGGGTGACATGTCAGGTGAATATGCAAGCCATGGAAGAACTGGGACATTTTCAGCTTCCAGGAATTGCATACAGATCCTTGCGACATGGCCGTGCATGGAACATTTCTGGGATAATTTATTTCAGCTCATGAAACATGGGACCAACACTTTACATGTTACATTTATATTTTTGTTCAGTGTATATTTGTAAGTACGGTGTCCAGTAGAGATCGATGTTTGAAAGCAGCTTGGAATCGAAGAAAGCACCGGAACCACGGTGAAATCAGTGGGAGCTCGCATTTTGTAACACGGTTTGAAAAAGCACATGATCAAACTAAGCATTGATAACATACAGTGGGGGGGGAAAGTATTTAGTCAGCCACCAATTGTGCAAGTTCTCCCACTTAAAAAGATGAGAGAGGCCTGTAATTTTCATCATAGGTACACATCAACTATGACAGACAAAATGAGGAAGAAATATCCAGAAAATCACATTGTAGGATTTTTTATGAATTTATTTGCAAATTATGGTGGAAAATAAGTATTTGGTCAATAACAAAAGTTTCTCAATACTTTGTTATATACCCTTTGTTGGCAATGACACAGGTCAAACGTTTTCTGTAAGTCTTCACAAGGTTTTCACACACTGTTGCTGGTATTTTGGCTCATTCCTCCATGCAGATCTCCTCTAGAGCAGTGATGTTTTGGGGCTGTCGCTGGGCAACACGGACTTTCAACTCCCTCCAAAGATTTTCTATGGGGTTGAGATCTGGAGACTGGCTAGGCCACTCCAGGACCTTGAAATGCTTCTTACGAAGCCACTCCTTCGTTGCCCGGGCGGTGTGTTTGGGATCATTGTCATGCTGAAAGACCCAGCCACGTTTCATCTTCAATGCCCTTGCTGATGGAAGGAGGTTTTCACTCAAAATCTCACGATACATGACCCCATTCATTCTTTCCTTTACATGGATCAGTCGTCCTGGTCCCTTTGCAGAAAAACAGCCCCAAAGCATGATGTTTCCACCCCCATGCTTCACAGTAGGTATGGTGTTCTTTGGATGCAACTCAGCATTCTTTGTTCTCCAAACACGATGAGTTGAGTTTTTACCAAAAAGTTATATTTTGGTTTCAACTGACCATATGACATTCTCCCAATCCTCTTCTGGATCATCCAAATGCACTCTAGCAAACTTCAGACGGGCCTGGACATGTACTGGCTTAAGCAGGGGGACACGTCTGGCACTGCAGGATTTGAGTCCCTGGCGGCGTAGTGTGTTACTGATGGTAGGCTTTGGTTACTTTGGTCCCAGCTCTCTGCAGGTCATTCACTAGGTCCCCCCGTGTGGTTCTGGGATTTTTGCTCACCGTTCTTGTGATCATTTTGACCCACCGGGGTGAGATCTTGCGTGGAGCCCCAGATCGAGGGAGATTATCAGTGGTCTTGTATGTCTTCCATTTCCTAATAATTGCTCCCACAGTTGATTTCTTCAAACCAAGCTGCTTACCTATTGCAGATTCAGTCTTCCCAGCCTGGTGCAGGTCTACAATTTTGTTTCTGGTGTCCTTTGACAGCTCTTTGGTCTTGGCCATAGTGGAGTTTGGACTGTTTGAGGTTGTGGACAGGTGTCTTTTATACTGATAACAAGTTCAAACAGGTGCCATTAATACAGGTAACGAGTGGAGGACAGAGGAGCCTCTTAAAGAAGAAGTTACAGGTCTGTGAGAGCCAGAAATCTTGCTTGTTTGTAGGTGACCAAATACTTATTTTCCACCATAATTTGCAAATAAATTCATTAAAAATCCTACAATGTGATTTTCTGGATTTTTCTTCCTAAATTTGTCTGTCATAGTTGACATGTACCTATGATGAAAATTACAGGCCTCTCTCATCTTTTTAAGTGGGAGAACTTGCACAATTGGTGGCTGACTAAATACTTTTTTTCCCCACTGTAGAGTACTTCTGATAAAGTGATACACGCATCGCCACACTGCTTAGAAGTTAGCTGCTTATTAATTTAGACGCATGCCTTGGAGTGCCGGTATCAAATGTAACATCACTAATCATCGGGCCTTGGTAGTTAGGCTGCTGTAGCATTGGCAATCCCCCCTGGAGATCCATGGAAGATCCTAAGAGACACTAAAGAGAATGTGGCGAAGGATGCAAAACGGATAAGACTAGTAAAGTACAGTGTTGTGCACTGCAGAACAAATAGGAGGAATGTTAGTTTGATCAGGTTTAAGTAGGGCCAGTGGTGACTATGGACAATGAGGACAGGTGTGGAGTAGCAGCTGATGCTTGTTGAAGAGCTGCGTTCAAGGCATCTACTTAATTGTTGCAAACAGGTGTGGAGGCTGATTGGAAATTAGTAGCAGCTGGTGCTTGTTGAGTTGCTAGGGAGTTAGTTAAAGCGTTGCATTCAAGTCTGGTCCTCTCCTGAATTTTTGTTCATTCTTAACACCATTATGATGTTATAGGCTACCAGGGAATTAGGCCTAATTTGTTACTGTAGCTAAATGTGTAGGCTATAGCCAACAGGCTCAATTCAGCTTGCAAATCTCTATCGTCATGTATTCCTGATTTCGAGTTAGTTTCTCCACAAACCTGTCATTCTAAGTATGTGCATCTAATACAAGAATCTGCCAACTGTCTAAAGAGTGCAAGTGTAAAGGAGGCTGCTCAGTGGCCACATTCGCATAATGGGTTATATCCATGACGAGTCCTCTATCTATCTCGATGACAACAGGCACAAAGCCCATATAGTCTTATTTTTATTTTTATTTTTGCCACGTGCATCCGCTTATATCAGTGCATTTGTAACAACCTAACCATTATGGTACAGGTGGGCTAGAGCTACTGCCAGGGATTACAACCGAGCGTATAGGAGAAGATGGCGGAAACCTAGGTTTTATTTGAAACTGCTAGTGAGTCGGGTGAAGATAATAACACAGAGTGAGAATGAGTGGGTTAGAGTGGCGAAGAAGAAGGGAAACGAGAAGTAAAGTTTTGGTGGAAACTAGGAAACCCCTAGACTAGTTTGGTCAGAGTGAGGGTGTTGGACCAATGCTACCTGGGAAATCTGTTTAACGTGTCGGAAAATCTGGAATGTGTTGGAGGAAAGTGTGGAGTTGGTGAGAGTCACAAGAAGTGGTCTTATTTAGATTTTTTGTGTGTCTGCGCGTCTTTTAAGCCTAAAAAATATATCGAAATGGAATGTTTCCCGTATGGATTTTCAAAGCAGGGTGCCTATCAAGGGGGTTATTTCTGGGGTGGCTCAAGAAGTAAAGGCCGATGATATAACTGGACATTGATGTAGTGGTTGGTGCATGTCGACTGACCCATATGGTGGATGGAGAAAAGAAATTAACTTCATCCATACTACTGTTCTTTGATGAAGAATCTCTCCCTTCTCATATGAAGTTAGGATTCATCAGATACCCGGTAAGAGCTTTTGTGCACAAGCCCCTTCAGTGTCATAAATGCAAAATATTTGGTAATGTGTCAAGTGTATGCAGAAGGGAAGAGTATCGTATGCCACATGAAGTAAAATGCTGCAATTGTGGAGGCGAACATGCGCCCGAATTCCTGGAGTGCCCTGTTAGGGTGAAGGAGACCGAGGTGGCAAGAGTAAGGGGTGTTCATCGTGTCTCCTATCTGGAGGCGGTGAGAAGATTGGAAGGAACGAGTGGCGGGGAAGAAACAATGGTAGTAGAGCCAGCACGACCAGTGGAGGTTTCTCATCAACCGAGGACAGTGAAATGCTACATGTTAAAAAGGTGGACTTTGTATTATTTATTGCAATGTTCATAAACTGTACAGCACAAGCAGAAAATAAGTTGGAGAAAATTGGAATCATTGTGAATGCAGCTGAACGTTTCTTGGGTCTTAGTGATTTCACAATTGAGGCCTTGCAAGAAATCTTGTTGGTGAGTGTTCCGCCCTCACATGCACCTTAGCCTGTTCAGGGATGTATTTTGGAATGGACTGTGACTGAATAAGTGGGATGGGTTTTGTTTGTTGACGTGTCTATTTTTGTACTTTGTATGATGTCATAATATTTGTGTAAGACATTATATATGTATTTACCACGTATTGTGTTTGTCCTCGTGAATAAAATTATTTGAATAGAATTTACACTCAGGAAAATTTGTTACCATCTGTACTGAACAATAATATAAACGCAAAATGTAAAGTGTTGGTTTCATGAGCTGGAAAAAAAGATCCCAGAAAATGTCAATTCGCACAAAAAGCTTATTTCTCTCAAATTTTGTGCACACATTTGTTAGTGAGCATTTCTCCTTTGCCAAGATAATTTACATTTTTCACATTTTAGTCATTTAGCAGACGCTCTTATCCAGAGCGACTTACAAATTGGTGCATTCAACTTATGATAGCAAGTGAGACAACCACTTTTTTCTTATTTTTTTTATGGGGGGGTGGGGGAGGGGGGGTAGAAGGATTACTTTATACTATTCCAGGTATTCCTTAAAGAGGTAGGGTTTCAAGTGTCTCCGGAAGGTGGTCAGTGACTCCGCTGTCCTGGCGTCGTGGGAGAGCTTGTTCCACCATTGGGGTGCCAGAGCAGCAAATAGCTTTGACTGGGCTGAGCGGGAACTGTGCTTCCGTAGAGGTAGGGGAGCTAGCAGGCCAGAGGTGGATGAACGTAGTGCCCTCGTTTGGGTGTAGGGTCTGATCAGAGCCTGAAGGTAAGGAGGTGCCGTTCCCCTCACAGCTCCGTAGGCAAGCACCATGGTTTTGTAGTAGACGCGAGCCTCAACTGGAAGCCAGTGGAGTGTGCGGAGGAGCGGGGTGACATGAGAGAACTTGGGAAGGTCGAACACCAGACGGGCTGCGGCATCCTGGATAAGTTGTAGGGGTTTAATGGCACAGGCAGGGAGCCCAGCCAACAGCGAGTTGCAGTAATCCAGACGGGAGATGACAAGTGCCTGGATTAGGAACTGTGTAAAGTAGGGTCGTACTCTGCGAATGTTGTAGAGCATGAACCTGCAGGATCGGGTCACCGCTTTGATGTTAGCAGAGAACGACAGGGTGTTGTCCAGGGTCACGCCAAGGCTCTTTACACTCTGGGAGGAGGACACAATGGAGTTGTCAACTGTGATGGCGAGATCATGGAGCGGGCCCCCCGTGGGAAACGAACCCACAACCTTGGCGTTGCAAACACCATGCTCTACCAACTGAGCTAATCCATCCACCTGACAGGTGTGGCATATCAAGAAGCTGATGAAACAGCATGATCATTAAACAGGCACACCTTGTGCTGGGGACAATAAAAGGCCACACTTAAATGTGAAGTTTTGTCACACAACCCAATGCGTGCAATTGGTATGCTGACTTACAGTGCATACAGTGCATACATTATTTTTACATACTGGCCCCCCGTGGGAATCAAACCCACAACCCTGGCGTTGCAAACACCATGCTTTACCAACTGAGCTAATCCATCCACCTGACAGGTGTGGCATATCAAGAAGCTGATGAAACAGCATGATCATTAAACAGGCACACCTTGTGCTGGGGACAATAAAAGGCCACACTTAAATGTGAAGTTTTGTCACACAACCCAATGCGTGCAATTGGTATGCTGACTGCAGGAATGTCCACCAGAACTGTTGCCCCCCGTGGGAATCAAACCCACAACCCTGGCGTTGCAAACACCATGCTTTACCAACTGAGCTAATCCATCCACCTGACAGGTGTGGCATATCAAGAAGCTGATGAAACAGCATGATCATTAAACAGGCACACCTTGTGCTGGGGACAATAAAAGGCCACACTTAAATGTGAAGTTTTGTCACACAACCCAATGCGTGCAATTGGTATGCTGACTGCAGGAATGTCCACCAGAACTGTTGCCAGTCTGATTGGCTGGGCCTGGCTCCCCAGTGGGTGGGCCTGTCTCACATTTACGTCATTTAGCAGACGCTCTTATCCAGAGCGACTTACAGTGCATACATTATTTTTACATACTGGCCCCCCGTGGGAATCAAACCCACAACCCTGGCGTTGCAAACACCATGCTTTACCAACTGAGCTAATCCATCCACCTGACAGGTGTGGCATATCAAGAAGCTGATGAAACAGCATGATCATTAAACAGGCACACCTTGTGCTGGGGACAATAAAAGGCCACACTTAAATGTGAAGTTTTGTCACACAACCCAATGCGTGCAATTGGTATGCTGACTGCAGGAATGTCCACCAGAACTGTTGCCCCCCGTGGGAATCAAACCCACAACCCTGGCGTTGCAAACACCATGCTTTACCAACTGAGCTAATCCATCCACCTGACAGGTGTGGCATATCAAGAAGCTGATGAAACAGCATGATCATTAAACAGGCACACCTTGTGCTGGGGACAATAAAAGGCCACACTTAAATGTGAAGTTTTGTCACACAACCCAATGCGTGCAATTGGTATGCTGACTGCAGGAATGTCCACCAGAACTGTTGCCAGTCTGATTGGCTGGGCCTGGCTCCCCAGTGGGTGGGCCTGTCTCACATTTACGTCATTTAGCAGACGCTCTTATCCAGAGCGACTTACAGTGCATACATTATTTTTACATACTGGCCCCCCGTGGGAATCAAACCCACAACCCTGGCGTTGCAAACACCATGCTTTACCAACTGAGCTACATCCCTGCCGGCCATTCCCTCCCCTACCCTGGACGACGCTGAGCCAATTGTGCGCCGCCCCATGGGTCTCCCGGTCGCGGCCGGCTACGACAGAGCCTGGATACGAACCAGTATCTCTAGTGGCACAGCTAGCACTGCGATGCAGTGCCTTAGACAACTGCGCCACTCGGGAGACCCCAGTGGGTGGGCCTATGCCCTCCAAGGCCCACCCATGGCTGCGCCCCTGCCCTCCCAGGCCCACCCAAGTGCTGTGCCCCTGCCCAGTCATGTGAAATCCATAGATTAGGGCCTAATGGATTTATTTCAATTGACCGATTTCCTTATATGAACTGTAACACGTTTATATTTTTGTTCAGTATATTTCTTAGGGGTCCTGCAATTTAAATGCTAAAGCTACGCCAGACTGGGTCGTCACAAGTTAACACGCCATGGACGTCCCAACGATCCAGGATTGCACAGACCGTCGTCTACTCTAAGGCAGCAGCAAATAGAGTCAAGAAGTGTGCTCGAAGCAAGAATGAACGTGGAAAATGGCAGGTCTGGTTTTATTCTTTAAAGCGCTTGTTATTCAAATACTTAGCTAGCTACTAACGCGAACTCTTATGTATAATTCAATATGATATATTGTTACAAACGACTATTTCCACACGATTTGTTTTATTGTAGCTAGCTTGCTATGCAAGCAAGTAGCTAGGCTAGCATCTCACTAGCCAGCAAGCTAATTATTAACAAGGAAACGTAACCATTAGATACTTGTTTTCTTTTTGAAGCCAAGGTTAGCTAGCTATCACGTTAACGTTACTTACTGTAGCTAGCTAGCTAGTCAACCAAATCAATCCCACCATAGTTAACCGGCCTTGAATGCGAAAAAGGCTATTTGTTGTCCTGGATCTTAGCTAACCAACAAATCCGCGTTAGCTAACTACTAGTAGTAGCTATGTTAGCCACTTTGGACCTCCGTATTAGCAGACTAGCTAACGTTAGGTGATGATGACTAAGTTTAGCTATTTTTGCGTTTGCAGGGAAATATTACTAGCTAAATATTTAATAAGATAAATGTGTGCATGTGATCCTTTGTTTCTATTAACTAACAAGCAAATGGACTGATTCAGAGCTTGATTAGCCATGTTGCAACTATAAGCTTGCTAAACAGCTGGGTTAGGGGGACAAGGTGAATCTATGGTTCTGGTGTTACAACGTTACTTTGTTGTAGAGAAGCTTCTCAGGAACACCAATTGATTTCATGAAGATAGGACTTTGCTTAGATCTTATTTTCATGTTATCGGAGGTCAAAAAGGTCGCAGACAGATCAATGTTAATCACGAGTCAATAATGGCATCAAATCACCTGTCTGGTTTCTTAAATTCAAAACGTTTTGACCAATATCTCAAGATAGGGTGGTCATATTGTTATGACATTTTCAGGGCTGATGTAGAACACAGATGATTCAAATAAAAGTAAAATGCTATATTATGAAAATCAAGCACTTCAAATCCAAATAAGTCAGTACGGAATACATCATTACAATTTAAGCCCAATCATTTAAGGTAATATTATTAACAGATCTAAATGTTTTATGCAAAATAGTTTGTAAAAATTTATGAAATTATAGTACAACATTTTATACTACCTTATGCAAAGTAAATACTTAATATGCTGAATAGTCTGTACAGATTTGGGCTCATTCATTTAAAGTAAGGTGGTCATATTGTTAACATATATTTATGTTTTATGCAGAACTGGGAGTTTACACTGAGAAGGAAGGTGCCACCCATACGCACACACAGGGTGGTAACATAGTATATATAATTGTGATTACATAAGCATCAACAAAAAGCAGGGTTATAATTGACCAATTAGTAACTGTTAGGCTGTACAGTGCTTTCGGAAAGTATTCAGACCCCTTTACTTTTTCCAAATTTTGTTATGTTACAGCCTTATTTCTAAAATGGATCATATAATTTTTTCCCCATCAATCTACTCCCAATACCCCATAATGACAAAGCGAAAACAAGTTTTTAGAAATGTTTGTGCATGTATATACAGTGGGGAGAACAAGTATTTGATACACTGCCGATTTTGCAGGTTTTCCTACTTACAAAGCATGTAGAGGTCTGTCATTTTTATCATAAGTACACGTCAACTGTGAGAGACGGAATCTAAAACAAAAATCCAGAAAACCACATTGTATGATTTTTAAGTAATTCATTTGCATTTTATTGCATGACATAAGTATTTGATCACCTACCAACCAGTAAGAATTCCGGCTCTCACAGACCTGTTAGTTTTTCTTTAAGAAGCCCTCCTGTTCTCCACTCATTACCTGTATTAACTGCACCTGTTTGAACTCGTTACCTGTATAAAAGACACCTGTCCACACACTCAATCAAACAGACTCCAACCTCTCCACAATGGCCAAGACCAGAGAGCTGTGTAAGGACATCAGGGATAAAGTTGTAGACCTGCACAAGGCTGGGATGGGCTACAGGAGAATAGGCAAGCAGCTTGGTGAGAAGGCAACAACTGTTGGCGCAATTATTAGAAAATTGAAGAAGTTCAAGATGACGGTCAATCACCCTCGGTCTGGGGCTCCATGCAAGATCTCACCTCGTGGGGCATCAATGATCATGAGGAAGGTGAGGGATCAGCCCAGAACTACACGGCAGGACCTGGTCAATGACCTGAAGAGAGCTGGGACCACAGTCTCAAAGAAAACCATTAGTAACACACTACGCCGTCATGGATTAAAATCCTGCAGCGCACGCAAGGTCCCCCTGCTTAAGCCAGTGCATGTCCAGGCCCATCTGAAGTTTGCCAATGACCATCTGGATGATCCAGAGGAGGAATGGGAGAAGGTCATGTGGTCTGATGAGACAAAAATAGAGCTTTTTGGTCTAAACTCCACTCGCCGTGTTTGGAGGAAGGAGAAGGATGAGTACAACCCCAAGAACACCGTCCCAACCGTGAAGCGGAGGTGGAAACATCATTCTTTGGGGATGCTTTTCTGCAAAGGGGACAGGACGACTGCACTGTATTGAGGGGAGGATGGATGGGGCCATGTATCGCGAGATCTTGGCCAACAACCTCCTTCCCTCAGTAAGAGCATTGAAGATGGGTCGTGGCTGGGTCTTCCAGCATGACAACGACCCGAAACACACAGACAGGGCAACTAAGGAGTGGCTCCGTAAGAAGCATCTCAAGGTCCTGGAGTGGCCTAGCCAGTCTCCAGACCTGAACCCAATAGAAAATCTTTGGAGGGAGCTGAAAGTCCGTATATTGCCCAGCGACAGCCCCGAAACCTGAAGGATCTGGAGAAGGTCTGTATGGAGGAGTGGGCCAAAATCCCTGCTGCAGTGTGTGCAAACCTGGTCAAGACCTACAGGAAACGTATGATCTCTGTAATTGCAAACAAAGGTTTCTGTACCAAATATTAAGTTCTGCTTTTCTGATGTATCAAATACTTATGTCATGCAATAAAATGCAAATTAATTACTTAAAAATCATACAATGTGATTTTCTGGATTTTTGTTTTAGATTCCATCTCTCACAGTTGAAGTGTACCTATGATAAAAATGACAGACCTCTACGTGCTTTAAGTAGGAAAACCTGCAAAATCGGCAGTGTATCAAATACTTGTTCTCCCCACTGTATATGTGTGAGCTAGGTACTGCTCAACATAAAAAAATCTACTGACTAATTGGGGTCAGCCCTACTTCAAAGGTACGCCTACACCTGAGTTGGGTTACATTGTAATGTTATTTTTGGTGTTGATGAGTTTGATGGGAGGATAAACTGCTCTGTTTAAAGCAAATAATTAGCTTCGGCTCAGAAGAGACAGTGCTAGCCAGCTGCACAGTAGGACCCATTTTCAATCCACTGGTATTTAGCTATGGTTTTATCGATTTGGAAGGCTGTAGCCACTGAATTCTGGGAGTTTTTACTTGAAAGAATAAAACCATCAATCACAAAATTCGCTGCTGGCACAATACAGCCAATACCGTGCAGCACTGCCTCTCGCCTGGCTCGTTACCTCAGTGAACGGCATGGCCCAATCCCTGACAACCATACATCAAAACGTAGCTACGAAGTTCTACTTTGTTACCTGCTGTTTTTTTTATTGTCTCTGAAAACATCTGAATGACAGAAACGAAGGAAAAACGTTATATTTCAGTCAAAAGGCGTCCGATGACCATGAAACACCCTGAGGACTTTCCCATACTTCTTGGCAATACAATGTCACATCAATTTTACTTTGATCGGTTGAGGAATACCCATCACAAAGAGCAAATATGAACACACTGGTTTTCGCAAAAAGGGCTGTCCCGCAGATTTTAACGTTCTTAGCACGGCACTTGCTTTACATTTGGGCTCATATCGCGTAAATATTGTGATGTACAGTATTGGGATTTTTAGACATGGGTGACAACTGCCACATTGTTTTCAAATGATTGATGTATTTTGACAACCACATTATTGACATGAAGTGAAAACAGATTTTACTGCATTTTCTTTTGGTATAATTCTCTCATAGCGTCCATTGTTTGTAGCGTCACCTAAGACCCTACCAATAGCTACACTACGATGAACTTTCTTTGTCAAAGAGAAACTGATGGCTTATGTTGTCTGCACCTTTTTATGTATTGTATCCTCTTGTTTTTAGGCCTGACCTGAAGGTAACAGATTACAACCTACTCCCACGTCACAACTGCGTTGGTTAGGAAACCCCACTGTCATTCCACCCAGCCCTGTGGCCACCGGATTGAGCTTGGTGTGCGTTTGCCTTCCCCCTCAGAGACAATGTACTGCCTTCAGTGGTTGCTCCCGGTCCTCCTCATCCCGAAACCCCTGAACCCGGCTTTATGGTTCAACCACTCAATGTTCATGGGCTTCTACCTGCTCAGCTTCCTGCTGGAGAGGAAGCCATGTACCATTTGTGCCTTAGTGTTCCTGGCAGCACTGTTTTTCATCTGCTACAGCTGCTGGGGGAACTGTTTTCTGTACCACTGCCATGACTCCACACTGCCAGACTCTGCACACGACCCCAGCATCGTGGGCACCTAAGAGGATTCCCCCTGACGTGAGGAGCACACGGATCCTGGATAATCTGTATCTAGGCTGTGAATAAAATCTCCCACCTGAGACTGTTGAGATGTGGAGAGACATATCCCGATTCTCAACCCCTCTGCCCTTTTGTGAACTTGTTCACTTCTCTTCATGGATTTAAAAGGAATTGACTGGTGTATGAAATACGGTTACTCCCTCTCCCATGCATACGCCAATCCAATGCTTTTAAATGTGTGGGGATGAGTGCATGTGTACACTTCCCAGAGAATAGGCTACCCTACCTTCCTCACTACTGCCCTCCACCCCTGCCTTTATTCCCTGGTTTTGAGTGAACGTCGCTTACCCTGGACTCATTGGATGTAAAGGTTTGCATGCGTTGACATTAGAGTTTTCAAAGGTCGTGTTAATACATATATTTTAATTACAGAATGCTGAATGTTTCCAAAGGGTAGAAATCAAATGTGTGTGCGTGTGTTGATAGTATGACTTGATGTTGTGAAGATGCTGACTATTAGTGTAAGTTGTTACGGTAGCAGGAAGGTGAACATGAAAATCCTGCTTCCTTGTTGAGCTTTGGATGTCAAGAGAAGGTGAATGAAGTGAACCTGTTATCTACAGTGCCTTCAGAAAGTATTCATACCTCTTCACTTACTCCACATTTTGTTGTATTACAGCCTGAATTCAAAATTGATTAAATCTATACAACAAATCTCACCCATCTACACACAATACCCCATAATGAAAATGTGTGTTCAGAAATTATAGCATGTCTAAATGAAATACAGATATTTCTCATTTGCATAAGTATTCACACCCCTGAGTCAATACTTTGTAGAAGCACCTTTGGCAGCGATTACAGCTGTGAGTCTTTCTGTGTAAGTCTCTTAACAGTTTTCCACACCTGGATTGTGCAACATTTGCCAATTTTTATTCTTTTCTAAATTCTTCAAGCTCTGTCAAGTTGGTTGTTGATCATTGCTTGACAACTCTTTTCAGGTCTTGCCATAGATTTTCAAGGACATTTAAGTCCAAACTGTAACTCGCCACATATACTGTCTTCTTGGTAATCAATTCCAGTGTAGATTTGGCCTTGTGTTTTAGGTTATTGTCCTGCTGACAGGTGAATTAATCTCCCAGGTCTTCCTCTAGGATTTTACCTGTGCTTAGCTCCATTCAGTTTATTTTTTTATCCTGAAAAACTCCTCAGTCCTTAATGATTATAAGCATACCCATAACATGATGCAGTCACCACTACACTTGAAAATATGGAGAGTGGTACTCAGTAATGTATTGGATTTGCCCCAAACATAACACTTTGTATTCAGAACAAACAGTTAACTGCTAAATTTTTTTGCAGTTTAAATTTGAGTGCCTTGTTGCAAACATGATCAGTGTTTTGGAATATTTTGATTCTGTGCAGGCTTCCTTCTTTTCACTCTGTCAATGAGGTTAGTATTGTGGAGTACAATGTTGTTGATCCATCCTCAGTTTTCTCCTATCACAGACATTAAACTCTGTAACTTTTAAAGTCACCATTGGCCACTCCCGAGTGGCGCAGTGGTCTAAGGCACTAGAGATCCTGGTTCGAATCCAGGCTCTGTCGTAGTATTTAGACTTGCCATAACAAATGGGTTGAATACTTATTGACTCAAGACATTTCAGCTTTTCATTTTAATGAATTTTGAAAAACATAATTCCACTTTGACATTATGGGGTAATCTAAATGTAATCCATTTGAGCTGTAACACAACAAAATGTGGAAAAAGTCCAGGGTTGTGAATACTTTCTGAAGGCACTGTATGTCACTTCTGCAGAGTTCAAATGCTACCACCGCTTTTAATTTAATGAAGTTCACCCTCTGAAGGTGTTAAAGGTGTTATCGCACTGAGCATGATGCTGTGGCCTTGTGTTTTCTCAGTTCTTCTAGGCTTCATATCGACTTCAAGTGATATCAATTGTCCACTATCTGCATTTGAGAAAGCGAGAATTCCCAAGCCCGAAAAAGGAAAATGCATATATTTGCTGAAAGAACAATGATTAGATTTTTGAGGTTTCACAGAATCCCAATATTTGAAAAGACAAAAGTATGCTTTTTATACATTTTTATAAATCTAGTCATTGAAATGTGAAGTTACAGTATATTAATGCTGTCTGCTGCTGGAGGGATATTAACATGGATTATTTTGAGTTGGGCCATAAAGAAACTGCTGGACAAGCTAATGAGCTCTTGATCAAAAGGTTTTGGATGATTTTTAACTCCAGCACGGTGTGATACCTATCAGGGAAAGGTCACCATTTTGCAGCTGGCTATCCAGCCCCATGAAATGTTCACATTTTGCCCCGTCTGGTTTTGAAAACTTTTGACAATGGAACTCAAGTTAATTGTATTATGTTCCGTGTATTCTGTTGCTGTAGCTAATGACAAATTGATCATCAGTCTCGATTTGCTCCAGCATGAAAATTTGCTGCCAATTTTATTAATAGGGAGGTTTGTAATGCAAATATTTGTTTCAGGTTTATTTTGGCATTTTGTTTAATACCTTTATACACCTGTCAGTGTGGTATATTTAGAACTTACATCCCAATGTCATTTCTACATAAATGTAAAACCGATGGACCTTTTCTCTGTAATGCACAGGAAGTGAGTATAGTGTTCAAAAGGAGATTTTACAGCTACTTTTTCAATAAATCTTTGCTGGTCTTGACAAGGAGTTATTTGGAGAGTTACCTGTGCATCATTTAATGCTTCCCAATATGTTCCTGCCGGTTAACTTTGGTCACACTCCAGAAACATTTTATAAACACAAAAATGCTTGGTTCGAAGCAAGTATGTACATTTATTCACTTTATTTGTATTGTGTACATTTCATATTGATACTGCTAAAATATAGAATAAATATCGGAATGTTTTATAGCATACAGAGCACCTAATGATTATACAGGTTTTGCCTGTACGTGAAGCAGGGAGCCTGTTTACGGCCCCATACGCTAAGGTCAGGACAAATGCTTTGTACATGTGTACAGTTTGAGTATGTACAGGGGCTATGGCCCATTGCTATGTTTTGCTGTAGGCCTATTCTAAATCATGGTCTCTGGCTCAGATCCAGTCACTGCAGTTTGGCAGCCCAACCGGGAGAGGGGGTACATCCATATGACTTCTCTCTCTAAACTTTAAAGGATTGTGATTTCAGTATCCAAGTTCTGATAGGCTTCTTCTTGTAACTCACAATAAATCTTGTCTATTCGCTGGAATGCAAGGTGACCCTTTTTACCTAAAAGAAGAAAGAAATGCATCGGGTCTACGAAAAATCAGGGCTCACATTCGTAAAGCGTCGCAGAGTAGGAGTGTTGATCTAAGGTCAGTTTTGCCTTTTAAATCAGAATTGATAACTGTGGGGACCTGATTGTAGATCAGCACTCCTCCTCAGATTTGTGAATATGGGCCCAGAGGGGTTGACAGGTTTCTTATCATTCATTCAAGAACACAATATTGGAATTCAGAAAATGGTGCATCTTAGGTAGAAATCTAGCCCATTTGAGCACAGACATTTCCATTTGTTTAAACTTCCAGGTCAGTTATTGCAATGATTTATGTAATCAAGTAATTGCATGCAAATTAGCTGGTTAATGGAAACACCATGTGACTGAATGATTACCAAATGATAGCACAGTCTCTCTAGCAGCGCTGCGCAGGTCCTCGTCATCAGACCGCCACAACTCAGCCACCTGCTCCACGCTCTCGGTCGCCTGCCAAACACAGGAGTTCAAAGTTCAAAGCGTGTTATATTAACCAAACCACTAGGGTGCCATCTCTTCAAAGCATAACCACAACACCTCTCAAGAACAAACACTCAAATGTTTCCCTTAGCTTTACACTGGCTTGGTGTCTTTGTTTTCAAGCAGGGCCAAATGTCTACCACTTGAGTGGCTCCCTCATATACCACCACAAAATCCCAGTGAAATAGGGTGGTAGAGAGAACTGCCAGGCCAAAACAAACAGGATTATAGCATTGGAACCTGGCAGGGGCTGGTAATCTACAGCATTCGTTTCCAGGATAAAATGGAGTGTGTTGATGCATAGTGGCGAATGGCGACATGTGGGCAGACAGAGGAGAGATCATCTGTGTATACTGGGATTTGTGTTTGTCTCCTTGTGAAACCCTGTGGCTTTGGCACAAAGACATCGCACACCAAGAGCACTCACTTTGAGACACTTGAGGGCCAGACAGGCAGCCTGCTGGAGGTGGACATTGCTGTCCCTCAGGGTTTCCGTGTAGTACACGATAGCCTAGGAGGATAATACAATTATAAGGACATAAACAACTTTATCTTCCTGTTTCCCAAACTCAGATTAAACCTAGTCCTGGACTAAAACACTATTTCAATGGAGAATCTCCATTTTGAATGCTTTTTCATCCTGGACAAGGCTTTATCTGTGTCTGCAAAACCGGTCCAAGAAGTACTTCACTATCAAAGCATAATATGACTATTCCATGCACTCAGTCTCAGTTTAATCAATTGTAATAAATACCATCTCAACCGAGGGAGGGATGATGGATCCAGACAAGTGCTACAGTGAAGACTAAATATTAGGATGGGATGCTTGTGTTGTCCTTCGGTAATGGATTTATGTTTCTTATGGATCCCAGGACTCTTCGAGAATAATTATAAATGTAACGAAATTAGTATTTAATTATTTATAAAACATTCATAAGCATTACAATTAATTAGCATTTATAACATTTAATAAATCCTCTTCGATGTAAAGTTCCCTGTTTAGGGGACCTGCGTGGTTCTGGTACCGGTTCCGGACGATATTTTTGCTTATAAATCGATCTGTGGACACCGTAGATCGTAATGGCTTGCATTGAGCGATAGCCCTGGTTCCCGCGGACTCAGTAGTATATGTATATATATATTTGTCCGCCTGTGTGACATAGGATGTGGAATTTCAAACCACTTGAAGCTGGGCTCTCCCTCCTACCATTTCATTCCAATTGTCCATCAACTCCTGGCTGAACCCTATGTCACGGCTACTGACAAAGCACATGCCTGCAATCCTTACACCGTAGCGCAGCAGGAGAGAGTGGTTTCATTACTATAGCACTTTCAGAGATTGATTTATAACCATTAATCTAAAATAATTAATAGATTTTAAACAAACACTGTCATAGATGGACATGATTAATATGAGATGAAAGGCTAGTTCCTAACGAGTTCAGGAAGCCAATCTAGGAAGGAAGGAAGGAAGCTAGAGCTCTGTGTGATGTTCACAGCGGTGGGAACAGACATTTTGATCAAGAGAGACATTTAGAAAATATGCACATTTTCTCTAGCACTAAACATACAAATATGTATTTTACAGTTATAAGGTTAAATCTTATAGGTAGTGGTTTTATAATTTGATTATACTATATTTAGAAAGCATATAAGTTATTTCAAGCATTATTCATACAGTTTTGTTGAATAGATTAATATTTCATATATTTTCGTATTTTTATCATATTTGTTCTGTGTACTTTAGCTTGTGTCCTCAAAAGTGACTACACCTCAGCAATTTATAACTATTTTTACCAGAAAGGTGAGAATTTAACCTTTCTTGGAGTATGCAGCATTACTATTAATGTTTATGGTCCTCTCATGATGAATAATCGCTTTCTGGGATTATGTAGATTACATTTTGGATTACATGCAGTTACATCTAGGTCCAAAAGACGCCTTAACAGCTTCTACCCCCAAGCCATAAGACTGCTGAACAATTAATCAAATGGCCACCCGGACTATTTACATTGACCCCCCCCCCCTTTTGTTTTTACACTGTTGCTACTCACTCTTTATTATCACTTTACCCCTACCTACATGTACAAATTACCTTGACTAACCTGAACCCCCACACATTGACTCGGTGCCGGTACCCCCTGTATATAGCCTCGTTATTGTTATTTTAGTTTATTTAGTAAATATTTTCTTAACTCTATTTCTTGAACTGCATTGTTGGTTAAGGACTTGTAAGTAAGCATTTCACGGTATTCGGCGCCTGTGACAAATAACATTTGATTTGATTTAAGAGGTTTTAAACACAAAGTATTTATAAACATTTAGAAGCTATTTGTAACTTGTACTTGACACCCAGTGCCATAACACGTTGACACAGTCATAATCATGATATAATATGTCCTAACAGCTGACATAACTTGTCATAACCTGTCATAATTGGTCATAACACTGTCATGACCCATATATTTACACCTGTTGTGACATATATTGCGTTATGACACCTACAGAAGTGTCAAAACCCACATTTATTCAAATTCGTTTTTTCCCCGCTGAGAAGTTTCCTTTCGTTTTGAAAGTTTGTTTCTTAAATCCTTTGTTGTTGTAATGAATTATTTACAGGCATGTTTTTTTCATCATGTTTTAAATAACTTGTAGAAAATATGCTTTATGACACTGTCAAGAAGCATAATGACCATCCTGTGTCACTTTACTTGGACTAAGAAAATACACTTTATGACATTGTCAAGAAGCATTATGACCATCATAATCATATAAGCCAGATAGGCCTATCACATACAGGCCCTTATATCAATCATCAGTCAAAAAGAGGGTGTCTTGTCCCGCTTCTAAAATCTGCTCCTGCATTCATCCCAGTCCTCAGCAACAGAGCATTGGGGTAGGTGCGTGTCAGACATCAGTATGTGGTGTGCAATTACAATGATCATTTAATATAGTCAATTTCAGAGAATGTTATATAACATAAACATACTGTTGACACGTAGGCTATGGTGTAATGGAATGTTTTGCCTTGTTTTGTGGGTTTTGACACTCCTTTGTAGGTGGCATAACCAGCCATGAAATAACTACCTTTAGTAGGTTTTGTAGGTTTTCACACACTTATGTAGGTGTTATAACCAGTCATAAAATAATGCAATATATGTCACAACAGGTCTAAATATATGTGTTATGACAAGTTATGTCAGCTGTTATGACATGGTTATGACCGTGTCATAACGTTTTATGATGCTGGGTGTCAAGTAAAGTGTTACCAAGCAGGTAATGACTTAAAAGTTACACCGATCTGTTAAAACTATTGGCCTCGTCCGTACCTTTGTCCTGAAGGCCTTGTAGCCCACGGCTCTGCAGAGACAGTTGCTGGCAGCCTGGGACACCTTGTGGTTGGCATCTGTCTGGAGGCTGGCTAGCCGCTGGAGGGTATAGCCCAGGGGCAGCAGCTCAGCGATGTGCTTCCCTTTCAGCTTCTTCAAGGCCTTTCTCCTCTTAGGACTCTCCAGAGCAGACACCAGGTACACTGACACACACACACCAAAAGATTGTACATTATTTTCACCTTTCTATACACTGAGTGTATAAAACATTAGGAACACCTGCTCTTTCCATGACATAGACTAGCCAGGTGAATCCAGGTGAAAGCTATGATCCCTTACCTATGTCACCTGTTAAATCCACTTCAATTAATGTAGATGAAGGGGAGGAGACAGGTTAAAGAATGATTGTGTGTGTGCCATTCAGAGGGCGAATGGGCTTGAAAATTGAGTGTGACAAGAACTGCAACGCTGCTGGGTTTTTCACACGCAACAGTTTCCTGTGTGTATCAATAATGGTCCACCACCCAAAGGACATCCAGCCAACTTGACACAAATGTGGGAAGCATTGGAGTTAACATGGGCCAGCATCCCTGTGGAAGCTTTCGACACCTTGTAGAGTCCATGCCCCGACGAATTGAGGCTTTTCTGAGGGCAAAAGGGGGTGCAACTCAATATTAGGAAGGTGTTCCTAATGTTTTGTACACTCAGTGTATAATTAAAAGTCTGGGTGCCAGTTTGCTTTTGTCTGCTTAAAGACAACTTGTCATTAATTTGCCAAACAACTCGGTAGGTATTGTTGAATGCAGAAACAGTAAGGAAGGTATAGACAGGCTAAATATTTGTACAACAACAGTTGGAATAGACAGAGCGATAAAGGACATACATCTTGAGGAGATGTTGAGCAGAAACCCAAAAGGGCTTATCAGTAAAAACCACAAGGCTGAACCATCCCCTATCAGTTAAAATGCAAATTATTCATGGATTCCATCCAATACAGTACTCTAGGCTGCTTCCCAACTGCTGCTGCTGCAGCTCAGACCTGGGTTCAAATACTATTTGAAATACTTTGAAGTGTTTCTTGAACATGCCTGAAGTGCCAGGTGGGTGGTTTTGCACTTTGGGGACTTTTCTATTGGTTCCACATTGCAACAGGCACGCTAAACCAAGCACAGCTAATGCATTTCAAACAGTATTTGAACCCAGGTCTGGCTAGACCATACATGCCCAATTATCTAAGCTTTTCTGCAGCATTCTTCACCGAGTAACTCATCACGTTCTGCACATGCAGATTTAGTATGGACCTTTCAGTGTGTGGTGTGGGTTGTCCCCTGGGCGTTCTGAAGACACAGCTGTAGGGGCCGCTAAGGAAACCTGTCCTTTGTTTCACAGTATGGGGCTTTTCATGTCCTAGAGCACCCACATGCTCCAGTTTATGACTTACTGTAGTTATGGTGTACATGGAATAGGAAGAGTGTCGACAGATTCCATCCAGATGTATAGTATGTTTAAGGAATGTTTTTGGGACTCTCACATTCTCCTGGATCTGAAATAGCTATGAGAATCTATTTTGCTGTGGTCTACTGCATTGTCTTTGCCTCTGCTTTCTGTACTTCTGCTTCCTGTACAAAACCCCATTGTTTCCTGTGGATAGGATTTGGGGGCTTTAAAATATGCATAAATAAATGTATGATACTCACTACCCTCAAGATCAACTCAAGACCTTGTGCTGCCAATCCATAAATCTTCCATTATGGTCCTAAGATTAACATACTGTAGCTAACCTTTCTCAAATGCATGGAACTGAATGAGGTGATGCAGCAATAACACTTCAATGTTGAAGGTTGTCACCGGTTGTCGCTATGTCCGTTCTATTTCTTTTGTTCTTTGCTACTTTTTTGTACAGCACCAGTGCTTTGTTTGGATGGCATGTAAATTACCCTCTTGCCATTTAAACCGAGCCAGCACAGTTTGGTTCAGGTCATGTCGGCACGATCGTGTGAAAAGGGTATGAGTCTCTGACAGGATACCTTCTCTGGAGAGGCGCGAGATATGTTCTCCCAGGTCTGTGAAGCTCCAGCGGCTCAGGTAGGTGGAGAGCTGGAAGACTGTGACCCTCTGCGGACTGTAGCGGGCCATAGGCACCATCCGACAGCTAGCTTGGATCTGCTGCAACAGCTGCGCAAACACTGCAGACGACACAATGTATCAGTGACCCACTACAGTCAAATACCAGCTAGCCTCTGGGTCATTACACCAATTCGGTGCCTTTTGAGAAGAGAAACTTGGTAAAAATATATTTCACCTCGTTTTAACATTCTGTCATAAAGAGCATTATGTTGAACTTAATAAACAATGTTTTCCCCATCTCAAGAGTTTAATAAAAAATTACTATAAGGGAGAGGGGTTAGTTGAGCCATTATTTACCTTCAGCATCACTGTCAAGGTAAATATAGTATTCTTTCTAACAAAGATATCTACATATATTTTAGGATGTTGTGTATTGCCGGAAATAATCTAAATTGATGTAAACATTACAGTTTTGAAAACATAGCTTGTCCAAAAAAAAGAGGTTAAACCACCTACAAATTTCTGTACTGAATGAAATATTACCACTACTTTTTTTTAAACCATGTCTATCTTTATTTCCTAAACACAATTCAACACAATCACAATCGCTTGTTTGTCTTTTAATCATTTTAAGCATCTTTAACACAGGCTTAACACCTTAACATAGGCTAGGCCCTGTTGTTAACTCATATCCCAGCGAGAATGTGTGCTTCAATTTGCTCAACTTGCCATTGGCTCAACCATTGTCTCAACTTACCCGATTTTGAATATATTAACCCACACAGCTGCAAGGATGCACATTCATGCTAGGTTTATGACCTCATATTGAAGCTTATAGAGACCCCAACTGATGTATAGAACAATCTTAAAATGATCTACTTTGGTTTAGATACAAGCACCATGAAACCTCTAACACAATTAATTAATTTGACTTGTTGAAAATAGTTTTTTTGGACCTAACTTGCTTACCACTTTTTCCATGTGGTTTCTCCCTTCACAGGCTCCATGAAATGATGACCTCTTCCTAAATATTTGGTCAAATTACTAATTTTGTGTATGGTTTCTTAGAAACAAGGGTAGTGCAATTTACCCCTTTGGCTCAACTTACCCGACTCTCCCCTAGTAAGTGCCTATTTTTGTGCCAAATAAAGTAACAGGGTTGACCATAACAGGGTTGACGATTTCATCTTAAATCAGCCATTAATCTCCTTATGACAGGGGGAATGGAAGCTTGTTTTGTGCAACAGAGAGTGGCAATTGAATGCAAGCTTCACCCAAAAATATATGGGTAACAGAGTATACAAAAATAGTATAACCAGCTCACCTGCTTTTACACTATGATTTGACTATTAGATGTTCAATGTTTTGTTTTTTAAAGGAATAGTTTCGCCATATTAAAACGAGAGTTCAGTTCACGTAACAGGGCTGACCTTAACATGAGAGACAAACGTTAATGAATCACTGATTACATGAAATACATAATAATAATCAGAAATGACTATCTATTTCAAAGCAACAACATAACTAGGGCTTTACAATGATGGTGAAAACTTGGCGAAATGTTGGGGTTAAGTGGGTTAACATCTTCCTAGAAGTCACTGAGGGACATGTCAAAATGCTGAACTTTTGCATTTAGCAAGTCTTTATTTCTATATATACAAAAAATTGAATTCTCTTCATTTAATATTACAGGCTTTTAAAATGCAATATTGGTGCATAATTTCTACTTAAAATATCAAAGGGATGCAAAAGGAACTCTTCATGGAATGACCCCTCTATCTACCTTAGGCATAGCTGTTTTAACGAAACCGAAAGGAGCAGTTGGAGTTAAAGGATGACAGCTGCCATTTGTGACATTTTGCGTCAATCAACAGATTTTATATTGTGACTAATACTGTAACATATCACTTTTAGCCTGAGTACCTGCTTCTGAATTCAATGACACTATATTGTTGCCCTGCCAAGACAACAAGTAGGTGGCCAAAGCAGTAACAGACTAGCAACCAGTCCAGAAAACCTCATGAACAGAGGGCCTATACTGAAGCCCTACCAAGACAACAATTAGGTGGCCAAAGCAGTAACAGACTAGCAACTAGGCCAGAAAACCTCATGAACAGGGGGCCTATACTGAAGCCCTGCCAAGACAACAATTAGGTGGCCAAAGCAGTAACAGACTAGCAACCAGGCCAGAAAACCTAATGAACAGAGGGCCTATACTGAAGCCCCGCCCCAAATGGTAGCCATTTGCTGTCGTCCTTCTTATTATTTCCATTGAGTTAGCCGTTGTGCTACGGTGCTGACCTGCGTCTGGCTGGCCGGGCTGCTTGGCTTTGACCTTGTGGATGTAGCGTTTCCTCAGGGTCTGGACAAATGTGTCAGTGGGGCAGCAGAGGGGTGACTCACTGCTTGTACACTCCTCCCAAAACACCAGCAACTCCCTCTGTCTCTGGGCCTTTGGGAGAACTAGGGGGAGATCAGAGGATGAGTTATACAGATGTACTATGTTAATTCGACCAGTTTCTCACAGCAAGAAAATAATCCTGCAGCAACAGGACATTTGAATTTTTATGTGGATAGTAATTAATGGACATTTTTGTAAGGGTTGATAAAAAAAAAATTTGGGGGGCAAATCAAGTCTGAAATTTTAAAGTGGAAATTATAACCTTGCATACACTACAAGTTTGCATTTCCTGTCTGCGACAGCAGAGTCATCAAATTAAGAGCGTACACCTGTACATTTATTGATATGTTAAATCAGATCAGATGCTTCACACTGGGCACTATTGACAGAGTTGTTGTGTATATTTAACTGTGTAATTCTGTCTATGCAACCATTACAATTTAGTAGAATTTATGTTCATTACTATAGCCAGTATCTAGGATAATAAGTTATTTAGTCATATGCAAAGCTTCCTTTTTAAAGGGAAATGGAGCTTCTCTTCCCTGTCATATATTTTTTATTTTATTTTTTACAGTGGGGCAGGAGACAGAGAGACAGAAATCAAATCAAATCAAGCTTTATTTATACAGCACATTTCAGACATGGAAGGCAATGCAATGTGCTTCACAGGAAAAAAATATTTACTATACAACAAGAGGATAAAAAACGAAAGAAAAGCAACGCTAAAAAGGTGCATTTTTAAGAAAGAAGGTGCTGTACTGAAGGTGCTGTACTGAAGGTACTGCCAGAGCTTTCAAACCCTCGCCATTTGTATGGTCCAGAAGCAGCTCTGTTGACTCAGGCTCAAACTCTGGCACATACAAAGCTATTTTTGTCATTTCCCCCCCATTTTTTTTTTTTAATAGTTGAACCAGTCCCTAAAACTCAAAACAAAGCATTTAAGAGAGAAGATGGCTACTTACTGTCATTGACAGAGAGCATGTCTGCCGTCTCCAGCATCAACCTGCTCACTTTTTCAAGTACCTCTGCTTGGAGTGACATCTCTTCCAAAATGTCCCTGTGAACTACCGCTGACTCTGAATTCCTCATTGCCTGTAAATCAAAGCCACTGATTACACACTTTCAATGTTAGGCTGCATAGTTACACCTTGAATTTTCACTATTTCTGTAACTACTACTATTACCATTACTTTGTTTTTAAAGGAAAACTATTCCCTGCGTCCCAATTATCTGTCCTTTCCCCTGAAGAATGCACTTGTTCACTTACCCATTGGATTTAAAAGGAAATGACTGCTGGACCATGCTTACACCAATCCAATGCTTGCACCAAAAGTACATGATCTCACAATTAGGGAGAAAGGACAAATAATTGAAACACAGACTATTAACAACCAAAATGGCCGTCTTGTGTTTGACAGTATTGGACAGGCCTCATACCTCCAGCAGTAGAGTGCAGATGCCCAGGTGTGTTTCCAGAGCATGGTCCAGACTATAGTTCCCAGTGGTCAGTGGTGCAACATCCCGCTTCTCTCGTGATTGGATTTCCTGAGAGAAAAGCCCAAGGCTCCTCAGCGTGCTCTCCTGGAATGAGCTGATTCTATTGGATGAAAGAGACACATGAAAATATTGGATGAAAGATACATAGTGGAATACAGTAGGGCCTACAGTAGGTCCAAATACTACAGTGTGGGCCTACTGTACTTATCTCAGGTTGGGTGATCCACAGACTATACATTAATCCACGTCATTATAGTGTGATAGAAAAAATAAATCACATTTCACAAATGTGTATGATTGAAATGGGGATCATGGATTTATGCTACTCTATCTCATGATAGATTTCCAATATTTATCCCATATTCAACAGCGCTACACATCCACAAGGGGGCGGGTAGGATATTTCTCCATGAAGCTACTCTGCTAGTCTCATCTACAGTCAGTGCTGTAGCTTAGAGAAGTGGGTATACTCTTATGTTGCCAAAAATGTACCTAACGAAGGAAAGGCACCCTGTGTGAATAACCTACAATTATAAATCCCATATTGGTCGTTCACAGTCAGACCAACCCAACTGTGAAAGCAGGCTAATAGTAGGCCTACAACTGAAACAGATAAATGAGGCTGTCAACTGTGGCAGAAAATCACAGGTTTCAGAATTTTCCCCTTATTTTTTCTCCAGGTTTTTGCTCTTAAAGTCACACTTTTTTTATTTAAAAAACCCAGAATGGCTACTTACTGTCATTGACAGAGAGCAAGTCTGCCGTCTCCAGCATCAACCTGGAATGCATAACAATGCTTAAACCATATCAGGAGACCACTTATGAGGTCTGGGAAAAATCTAAGACGTGATTCTTTGGGTGTAGTTACCCTTTCATTCAAGTGCACAGGCACCTAGCACAGTTGTTTGGTTAGCAGTGTTTCTGTAGCACAAAGAATTTTTGCAAATAATCATGATATCATTCTGCCAGGTAGGTATAGGTTACTTTGTAGCTAGTAAACATTTAATTGAGAAGGTTTTTGAGAAAGCCTTTCCAT
Source organism: Coregonus lavaretus (assembly GCF_964263955.1). NCBI lineage: Eukaryota > Metazoa > Chordata > Actinopteri > Salmoniformes > Salmonidae > Coregonus > Coregonus lavaretus. Next base: position 58,069,081 of record NC_139999.1, on the reverse strand, counting down.
CTACCAAAAGATGGTCAGGCGTATCATTAGCATTGCTATATTTTTCCTGTTCCTTCATTGTTTGAAACCTGGATGTACTACTTCATATTATGAGGCATGTCTTACCTTGCTTCAAAGTAGCCTATAGCCAAAATCCCACCATAGAAACGTGGAGGCAATTCTTTTATAAAGACTTTCTCATGAGTGTTCTATTGGTTTTCTTTCAACTTTCGTTCATTGTCTAGCAGCCAAAGGCATTATAGTCATATTAGCAACCCATGATAGCTGTTGCATCTTTAGATCTCCCCTCTTTCTAAATTTCAAATGGATTTTCCATCTTTGTCCATGAAACCGTTTGAATGTGCGGTGTGCATTTTAGAACAGTGTTTTCCCACACATTGCATTTTTGAACATTTGCGTGTATAGGCCTACAACTGTGTGCACATTGCTGCGCCTAAAATGTGAAGAAATAATAATTTATCAACATTTTAAGCTAAATATTCTGATCTGTTCCATCAACCTTATTAATTGATACAGCATATACCTCCACAACACTACTTTGATACGCATCATGGGGATTAAGAAGTGAGTATACCCAATGCCCACTGACAAATAAGTGGGTAGGCTATACGGCGTATACCTGCGTATACCCTCCACTACACCACTGTCTACAGTCTCATCTATGGCTGAATGGGAGTACGTTCATGAGGACTCTTCATAACCCACCCTGTGTCTTTGAGGCGCACGCTGCCCATACAGGAGACGTCTTCATCAGCATTGAAGTCTGTGGAGAGGAAGTCAAAACTCTCCAGCACCTCCTCCTCTTCCACAGCCAGTGTCTCGGCAGAGGAGCTCTTCAGCAAGGAAAGGTCATTCTGAGAGGATGACACACACGTGCAGATACACACACACACACAGGCACGCAAGCATGAATGCATGAACACAGACACAAACACACACACCTCCACGTATTAAAACAGCTCTCTCAATTGCTGTAAACTCAAATTAGTTCCAACTTAAATTCATTCAGGAGGGGATAGTGTGTTACAGTAAATGGCTTCAACATTCTGTCCATACATTCTATTATACATGCTTGTTCACAGGGATTAGAATATCATAAACAACATTTGTTAGGAGAGTGAAAGTCGGGGGAAACGGCTTCAAAGGGTTAAAGGGGTTTGAAAGGTTACAGCCTGTGTCCATGCATTCTCTATGCACTCACTTTTAATATGGTGTTGAGGTGCAGGATCTGGTTGTCTAGTGTCCTCAGCTCCCTCTCTGTGCACTCCTGGCCCTGTAGAGCGGACTCCAGCTCCCCTAGCAGAGCACTGATCCTCAGAGCCTGACCCTTGTGCTGGTTACTGGTCACCACCGGCCTGGCTAGAGCCTCCTTCTCCTGCTCCTTACTGTCCCCGTACCCCAGCCTCACCTCCACCTCCACACCTGGCTCCTCCTTGCTGCTCCTTATTGGAACAGTCTCAGTGTCTGTCTCTCTACCAGGACTTGGGCTGGAACTGGGGCTGGGGCCTCCTCCATTCTGCCTGAGGATGTCCGGAGTGCTGTACCGCTGCTGCAGGGCTAGCAGGGACCCCCGCTTCGTCTCCCCGGGTGTGGAGGGAGAGGAGAGGCCAGTGTCCGGGTCGGTGGGGGGCCACTCGTCCCCTGTCTCGGAAGTCCCTGGAAGTCCCCTCGACGTCCTCTCTTCTGGGGGGCTGCTCTCTGAGACTAGGTCCTCCATCAGGCTGATTTGGGTCTGGCTGCCCCCCTGGCTGTAGGTGGGGGTGGGGTTGAGGGCCTGGGAGGTGTCAGCAAGGTAGCTGAGTAGAGACACCCCTCGAGACTCCCGTGAAACCAGGGAGAAGGAGCCCTCTGGGTCGTGCTGGAGCTGTCGTACCATGGACTAGATAGAAGACCAAAGATATATTAGCCATGTTTCAAAATGGTTCTTTAGAGATCTATTAGAAGGGTAGTTCTTGGAAAGCCCCATAGAATTATTAGGATCTCTATGGAAAAACCTTTATCAGAGGGTTCTATAGCACCAGAAAGCAGTCCCCTATATGTGTAGCCAATGTGAAATGGCTAGTTAGTTAGCGGTGCGCGCTAGTAACTTTAAATCGATGACGTCACACACTCTGAAACCTAGAAGCAGTTGTTTTCCTTGCTCTGCCAGAGCTGCGGCTTTTGTGAAATTACAGGTTACGATGCTTCCTGAGTGACATTTGTCGATGTGTTCAGAGGGTCCAGGATGGGGCAAGGAGATGGACGGAAGCTAACTGTTACATAAGGATAAGACAAATAACCCTCATGGTGCAAGGTAGCACCCTTTTTCAAGAGTTTAAAGAGAAAAGGGGGGATGAGGAGTGAGACATCATGAAAAACAAACTATTTTGGTGTTAAATGTGCTGCATCCATGCGTCCAGACCTGGCATCTGGACTGGAGACACATTCCAGATTCCTGGATTGCACAGGTGCATGGGAGACATGCTTGGGAAAACATCTAATTTTATTTTATTTAACCTTTACTTAACTAGGCAAGTCAGTTAAGAACAAATTCTTATTTACAATGACGGCCTACCAAAGGGCAAAAGGCCTCCTGCGGGGACAGGGGCTGAAAAAAAAACAAAAAAACACACACATCACGACAAGAGAGACACCACAAAACTACATAAAGAGAGACCTAAGACAACAACATAGCATGGCAGCAACACATGACAACAAAGCATGGTAGCAACACGACATGACAACAACAAGGTAGCAACACAACATGTTAGCAACACAATATGGTAGCAGCATAACATGGTACAAACATGATTGGGCACAGACAACAGCACAAAGGGCAAGAAGGTAGAGACAACAATACATCACGCGAAGCAGCCATAACTGTCAGTAAGAGTGTCCATGATTGAGTCTTTGAATGAAGAGATGGAGATAAATCTGTCCAGTTCGAGTGTTTTTTGCTGTTTGTTCCAGTCGCTAGCTGCAGCGAACTGAAAGGAGGAGCGACCCAGGGATGTGTGTGTTTTGGGGACCTTTAACAGAATGTGACTGGCAGAACGTGTGTTGTATGTGGAGGAGGAGGGCTGCAGTAGCTATCTCAGATAGGGGGGAGTGAGGCCTAAGAGGGTTTTATAAATAAGCATCCCAGTGGGTCTTGCGACGGGTATGCAGAGATGGCCAGTTTACAGAGGAGTATAGAGCGCAGTGACGTGTCCTATAAGGAGCATTGGTGGCAAATCTGATGGCTGCTCGAGAGCACCCTTAACTGCCGATCTATAAATGAAATCTCCGTAATCTAGCAACCTAGCAATCTAAACCCAACAAATACAGCATAAAACACCAACCTACAAAGCATTACAGTAAATTTCTCCTATTACAATAGCCATTACAGCTTGTTGAGCATAATCCATAATTTGAAGTGAACTAATGCTCTTTAATTAACCTCTACGGGATCACCAACCTATGAAACATCACAGTGCAGTTAAAAAATATATGGCAAATAGTAATCCAATATGGATGGTGTTAAGAGATAGATGGGAGGTGTTGAATAGAACTGAAGGATGGGACTAATAACAACTAACAACAACTAATAACAACAAGATAACTAATGTAGGGCAGGCTGCGTCCATAATAAGTATATAGGTTATAGGTTGAGAGCTTTTGTGAAGGAGCACAGTTGGAGAGATATGGCATATAGAAGCAAACCGGATGGACATCATGAAAATGATCGGAGAGGTTGAGGGTAGAGGAAGTTCAGGAGTAAAAAAAAGCAAAATAGAATTATTGTAAAATTGACTGTGTCCATAAAATGTATATAGTATGTATAAGCTGGAAGTAGAGGCCTAAGCGTTGTTGTTCACTAGTTTACTCCAATTAGGGAAGGGGTGGTGGGGTTGGAAAGTAATAAAGGGAAATATATTTAAAAAAGGATATGTACAGTGGGGAGAACAAGTATTTGATACACTGCCGATTTTGCAGGTTTTCCTACTTACAAAGAATGTAGAGGTCAGTAATTTTTATCATAGGTACACTTCAACTGTGAGAGACGGAATCTAAAACTTAAATCCAGAAAATCACATTGTATGATTTTTAAGTAATTAATTTGCATTTTATTGCATGACATAAGTTTTTGATACATCAGAAAAGCAGAACTTTGCAATTACAGAGATCATACGTTTCCTGTAGGTCTTGACCAGGTTTGTACACACTGCAGCAGGGATTTTGGCCCTGATGTCCTTACACAGCTCTCTGGTCTTGGCCATTGTGGAGAGGTTGGAGTCTGTTTGATTGAATGTGTGGACAGGTGTCTTTTATACAGGTAACGAGTTCAAACAGGTGCAGTTAATACAGGTAATGAGTGGAGAACAGGAGGGCTTCTTAAAGAATAACTAACAGGTCTGTGAGAGCCGGAATTCTTACTGGTTGGTAGGTGATCAAATACTTATGTCATGCAATAAAATGCAAATTAATTACTTAAAAATCATACAATGTGATTTTCTGGATTTTTGTTTTAGATTCCGTCTCTCACAGTTGAAGTGTACCTATGATAAAAATTACAGACCTCTACATGTTTGTAAGTAGGAAAACCTGCAAAATCGGCAGTGTATCAAATACTTGTTCTCCCCACTGTATATGTGTTTATATGTACAGTTGAAGTCAGAAGTTTACATACATTTAAACTCAGTTTTTCACAATTCCTGACATTTAATCCTAGTAAAAATTCCCTGTCTTAGGTCAGTTAGGACCACTTTATTTTAAGAATGTGAAATGTCAGAATATTAGTAGAGAGAATGATTTATTCATCACATTCCCAGTGGGTCAGAAGTTTACATACACTCAGTTAGTATTTGGTAGCATTGCCTTTAAATTGTTTAACTTGGGTCAAACGTTTCGGGTAGCCTTCCACAAGCTTCTCACAACAAGTTGGGTGAATTTTGGCCCATTCCTCCTGACAGAGCTGGTGTAACTGAGTCAGGTTTGTAGGCCTCCTTGATCGCACACGCTTTTTCATTTCTGCCAACACATTTTCTATAGGATTGAGGTCAGGGCTTTGTGATGGCCACTCCAATACCTTGACTTTGTTGTCCTTAAGCCATTTTGCCACAACTTTGGAAGTATGCTTGGGGTCATTGTCCATTTGGAAGACCCATTTGCGACCAAGCTTTAACTTCCTGACTGATGTCTTGAGATGTTGCTTCAATATATCCACATAATTTTCCTTCCTCATGATGTCATCTATTTTGTGAAGTGCACCAGTCCCTCCTGCAGCAAAGAACCCCCACAGCATGATGCTGCCACCCCGTGCGTCACGGTTGGGATGGTGTTCTTCGGCTTGCAAGCATTCCCCTTTTTCCTCCAAACATAACGATGGTCATTATGGCCAAACAGTTCTATTTTTGTTTCATCAAACCAGAGGACATTTCTCCAAAAAGTAAGATCTTTGTCCCCATGTGCAGTTGCAAACCGTAGTCTGGCTTTTTTATGGAGGTTTTGGAGCAGTGTCTTCTTCCTTGCTGAGCGGCATTTCAGGTTATGTCGATATAGGACTTGTTTTCCTGTGGAAATAGATACTTTTGTACCTGTTTCCTCCAGCATCTTCACAAGGTCCTTTGCTGTTGTTCTGGGATTGATTTGCACTTTTCGCACCAAAGTACGTTCATCTGTAGGAGACCTTCCTGAGCGGTATGATGGCTGCATGGTCCCATGGTGTTTATACTTGCGTACTATTGTTTTTACAGATGAACGTGGTACCTTCAGGCGTTTGGAAATTGCTCCCAAGGATGAACCAGACTTGTTGAGGTCTACACATTTTTCTCTGAGGTCTTGGCTGATTTCTTTTGATTTTCCCATGATGTCAAGCAAAGAGGCACTGAGTTTGAAGGTAGGCCTTGAAATACATCCACAGGTACACCTCCAATTGAATCAAATGATGTCAATTAGCCTATCAGAAGCTTCTAAAGCCATGACATCATTTTCTGGAATTTTCCAAGCTGTTTAAAGGCACAGTCAACTTAGTGTATGTAAACTTCTGACCCACTGGAATTGTGATACAGTGAATTATAAGGGAAATAATCTGTCTGTAAACAATTGTTGGAAAAATGACTTGTGTCATGCACAAAGTAGATGTCCTAACCGACTTGCCAAAACTATAGTTTGTTAACAAGAAATTTGTGGAGTGGTTGAAAAATGAGTTTTAATGACTTCAATTGTATGTATGTGTATGTGTATGTGTATGTATGTATGTATGTATATATATATATATGTATATAAATATTACATTTACATTTACATTTACGTCATTTAGCAGACGCTCTTATCCAGAGCGACTTACAAATTGGTGCATTCACCTTATGATAGCCAGTGGGACAACCACTTTATTATTATTTTTTAAATATTTTTAATTTTAATTTGTTTTATATACAGTGGGGAGAACAAGTATTTGATACACTGCCGATTTTGCAGGTTTTCCTACTTACAAAGCATGTAGAGGTCTGTAATTTTTATCATAGGTACACTTCAACTGTGAGAGACGGAAATTAAAACAAAAATCCAGAAAATCACATTGTATGATTTTTAAGTAATTAATTTGCATTTTATTGCATGACATAAGTATTTGATACATCAGAAAAGCAGAACTTAATATTTGGTACAGAAACCTTTGGTTGCAATTACAGAGATCATACGTTTCCTGTAGGTCTTGACAAGGTTTGCACACACTGCAGCAGGGATTTTGGCCCACTCCTCCATACAGACCTTCTCCAGATCCTTCAGGTTTTGGGGCTGTCGCTGGGCAATACGGACTTTCAGCTCCCTCCAAAGATTTTCTATTGGGTTCAGGTCTGGAGACTGGCTAGGCCACTCCAGGACCTTGAGATGCTTCTTAAGGAGCCACTCCTTAGTTGCCCTGGCTGTGTGTTTCGGGTCGTTGTCATGCTGGAAGACCCAGCCACGACCCATCTTCAATGCTCTTACTGAGGGAAGGAGGTTGTTGGCCAAGATCTCGCGATACATGGCCCCATCTATCCTCCCCTCAATACGGTGCAGTCGTCCTGTCCCCTCTGCAGAAAAGCATCCCCAAAGAATGATGTTTCCACCTCCATGCTTCACGGTTGGGATGGTGTTCTTGGGGTTGTACTCATCTTTCTTCTTCCTCCAAACACGGCGAGTGGAGTTTAGACCAAAAAGCTCTATTTTTGTCTCATCAGACCACATGACCTTCTCCCATTCCTCCTCTGGATCATCCAGATGGTCATTGGCAAACTTCAGACGGGCCTGGACATGCGCTGGCTTGAGCAGGGGGACCTTGCGTACGCTGCAGGATTTTAATCCATGACGGCGTAGTGTGTTACTAATGGTTTTCTTTGAGACTGTGGTCCCAGCTCTCTTCAGGTCATTGACCAGGTCCTGCCGTGTAGTTCTGGGCTGATTCCTCACCTTCCTCATGATCATTCATGCCCCACGAGGTGAGATCTTGCATGGAGCCCCAGACCGAGGGTGATTGACCGTCATCTTGAACTTCTTCAATTTTCTAATATTGCGCCAACTGTTGTTGCCTTCTTACCAAGCTGCTTGCCTATTGTCCTGTAGCCCATCCCAGCCTTGTGCAGGTCTACAATTTTATCCCTGATGTCCTTACACAGCTCTCTGGTCTTGGCCATTGTGGAGAGGTAGGAGTCTGTTTGATTTAGTGTGTGGACAGGTGTCTTTTATACAGGTAATGAGTTCAAACAGGTGCAGTTAATACAGGTAATGAGAGGAGAACAGGAGGGCTTCTTAAAGAAAAACTAACAGGTCTGTGAGAGCCGGAATTCTTACTGGTTGGTAGGTGATCAAATACTTATGTCATGCAATAAAATGCAAATTCATTACTTAAAAATTATACAATGTGAGTTTCTGGATTTTTGTTTTAGATTCCGTCTCTCACAGTTGAAGTGTACCTATGATAAAAATTACAGACCTCTACATGCTTTGTAAGTAGGAAAACCTGCACAATTGGCAGTGTATCAAATACTTGTTCTCCCCACTGTATATAAAACAAATTAAAATTAAAAATATTTAAAAAATAATAATAAAGTGGTTTGATACACTGCCGATTTTGCAGGTTTTCCTACTTACAAAGCATGTAGAGGTCTGTAATTACTACATATAGTATACATATATACTACATGTATAGGCCTACTGTGTCGCTGTTGGTTTGATTCCGGGCCATGCCCTTTTGGCACAAATAACTTGATTGACTTGATTTAGTTACACATTTAAAATATGAACAGTCCAGGGATATTTTACCCCTGATCTTGATAACAAATGACCATACCAGACACTTTTGGATAACATAAACAGTTTCCATTCATACAATGTGTTGGCTAAATTGCCACAGTAGTAGCTCTAGAGGAGATCTGCATGGAGGAATGGGCCAAAATACCAGCAACAGTGTGTGAAAACCTTGTGAAGACTTACAGAAAACGTTTGACCTGTATCATTGCCAACAAAGGGTATATAACAAAGTATTGAGAAACTTTTGTTATTGACCAAATACTTATTTTCCACCATAATTAGCAAATAAATTCATTAAAAATCCTACAATGTGATTTTCTGGATTATTTTGTCTGTCATAGTTGACGTGTACCTATGATGAAAATTACAGGCCTCTCTCATCTTTTTAAGTGGGAGAACTTGCACAATTGGTGGCTGACTAAATACTTTTTTTCCCCACTGTATGTGTGCCTGGCATATGTGTGCCAGGGTCAGTGGCTGTAACCACTGGACCACACAGGCACTGAGGAAACCAATCATTTATTCTGCCTATTGCTTGCCTTCAACATACAGTATAATAAAGCAATTGACAGAAAAAAACAGATTTTCCCTGACAAAAAATACATCTACCCCCTACAAATATGTCAATTTATTATAATCCACATAAGAATTCACACGAGACGTGCTGTAGCTTGCACGTAGCCTACGTAAGGCTCCCGAGTGGCGCAGTGGTCTAAGGCACTGCATCGCAGTGCTAGCTGTGCCACTAGAGATCCTGGTTAGAATCCAGGCTCTGTCGTAGCCGGCCGCGACCGGGAGACCCATGTGGCGGCATGCAATTGGCCCAACGTCGTCCAGGGTAGGGGAGGGAATGGCCGGCAGGGATGTAGCTCAGTTGATAGAGCATGGCGTTTGCAACGCCAGGGTTGTGGGTTCGATTCCCACAGGGGGTATGAAAAAAATAATAATTATGCACTAACTGTAAGTTGCTCTGGATAAGAGTGTCTGCTAAATGACAAAAATGTAAATAAGGTACAATGTAGGTATGGTACTGCATTGTATACAAACACCGCTTCCAGCTGCCCCTTGACGGTGATTCTAAATATTTATTCAGCTATTCAAATCCTCCTGCTGCAGTATTATTTTCCTCTTGTGACAAAAGGGGTAAAATTAAGATCCAACACCTGTACAGTCCCAATCCCAGAGGATAACACATGAAAGCATTAAATACAGTTATTATTTCCAAAGTGGTCAACTCTTCTATTGTTCATTGTCATAGCATACAATAGCATTACAGCGAAGGATAGAAGCTATAGCACATACAGTATGGGACAAGGCTATCTCTGGGTCACTCACTATGAAGTATTTCTCAGTGAAGCTGGGTGTGTTGGGAGGGGTCCAGCTGTACACCGAGCCCTTCCTGCTGTGGATGGACTGCCTGCTGGATGCAGTGGTGATTGGCCTCATCTCCCCACTGTCAAACGGACTTGGGAGGAAGGAAGGGAGGGAGGAAGAGAGAGATAAAGAATGTACACTACCGGTCAAAAGTTTGGACACACCTACTCATTCAAGGGTTTTTCTTTATTTTTACTATTTTCTACATTGTAGAATAATAGTGAAGACATCATCAACAACAAAATAACACATATGGAATCATGTAGTAACCAAAAAAGTGTTAAACAAATCAAATAGCCACCCTTTGCCTTGATGACAGCTTTGCACACTCTTGGCATTCTCTCAACCAGCTTCATGAGATAGTCACCTGGAATGCATTTCAATTAACAGGTGTGCCTTGTTAAAAGTTAATTCATGGAATTTCTTTCCTTCTTAATGCGTGTGAGCCAATCAGTTGTGTTGTGACAAGGTAGGAGGGGGGGGGGGGGTAAAAGACCAAGTCCATATTATGGCAAGAACGGCTCAAACAAGCAAAGAGAAACAACAGTCCATCATTACTTTAAGACGAAGGTCAGTCAATAGGGAACATTTCAAGAACTTTGAACGTTTTTTCAAGTGCAGTCACAAAAACCATCAAGCGCTATGATGAAACTGGCTCTCATGAGGACCACCACAGGAATGGAAGACCCAGAGTTACTTCTGCTGCAGAGGATAAGTTCATTAGAGTTACCAGCCTCAGAAATTGCAGCCCAAATAAATGCTTCACAGAGTTCAAGTAACAAACACATCTCAACATCAACTGTTCAGAGGAGACTGTGTGAATCAGGCCTTCATGGTCGAATTGTTGCAAAGAAACCATTACTAAAGGACACATAAGAAGAAGAGACTTGCTTAAGCCAAGAAACACGAGCAATGGACATTAGACTGGTGGAAATGTGTCCTTTGGTCTGGAGTCCAAATTGGAGATTTTAGGTTCCAACCGCTGTGTCTTTGTGAGACGCGGTGTGGGTGAACAGATGATCTCCGCATGTGTATTTCCCACCATAAAGCATGGAGGAGGAGGTGTTATGGTGTGGGGGTGCTTTGCTGGTGACACTGTCTGTGATTTACTTAGAATTCAAGGCACACTTAACCAGCATGGCTACAACAGCTTTCTGCAGCGATACGCCATCCCATCTGGTTTGGGCTTAGTGGGACTATCATTTGTTTTTCAACAGGACAATGACCCAACACACCTCCAGGCTGTGTAAGGGATATTTTACCAAGAAGGAGCGTGATGGAGTGCTGCACCAGATGACCTGGCCTCCACAATCCCCCGACCTCCACCCAATTGAGATGGTTTGGGATGAGTCGGACCGCAGAGTGAAGGAAAAGCAGCCAACAATTGCTCAGCATATGTGGGAACTCCTTCAAGACTTTTGGAAAAGCATTCCAGGTGAAGCTGGTTGAGATAATGCCAAGAGTGTGCAAAGCTGTCATCAAGGCAAAGGGTGGCTATTTGAAGAATCTGAAATATAAAATATATTTTGATTTGTTTAACACTTTTTTGCTTACTACATGTTTCCATATGTGTTATTTCATAGTTTTGATGTCTTCACTATTGTTCTACAATGTAGAAAATAGCAAAAATAAGAAAAACCCTGGAATGAGAAGGTGTTCTAAAACTTTTGACTGGTACTGTATGTAACAGGCATTAAACTGTTTGTTGGTTGAACTGAAGAACAAACAAGTGTTGATCTAATTAGTCTATTTCATCGGCTATTTGAATTGTAAAAACATTTTTGGTTAATCCGTGTCCAATGTACAGTTTAAACAGTGAGACATACAAAGAGATCTGCATTTGGTCAATACGATATATTTCTTAGAGCTTGGTGAGTGTGTGGTTGTCCTATGAATTAATTTGCATACGACCTTCCCAAAACACAGGATACCCAACTAGTACATAATGTTGTGAGAATCAAATCAGCACTTCAGCATAATGTTTCTTACAGTTTTCCTTATGGTTCTATTTTAAGTAATATTTTCAAATTGTTTTGAGAACATTAAGAAACAATTTTCTTCTTTGAGAATTTCAGTACTTCAGCATAAAGTTTTCTGCAGGTTTCCTCATGGTACTATTTGAAGTCATGTCCATAAGAACCACAAGAAAACATTAGTAATGCTCAAAGAATGTTCTAAGAATGTTATTTAGAAACATATACATTCTGTTCCAGTGGCGGCTCCTGAAAAAATTCTCAGGGGGGGCAATTTTTCTGATGATTTAGGTGACCTACACACATTTTAAAAAAGATATGTCCAGCAACAACATGAAGACAGGGGCAGCATATAAGTCAATACCAGAAGCATTTATTGACTGATCTGGGGAGATGGATTCCAGTTTCTGTGACAGATTATAAATAATCTCTGATGCCTTTGTTATATTAGCTTTTGGTTGAATGTACTGTCGTAGTAAATATATAATGTTATAGCTTGGTCTGACTAAAATCTTGTGCATGACCCATTTTGTGTTGGGCGTTTGTTTTCAATCAATGCTGTTCCTATCCTATAACAATGGACAAAAGAGTCCTATCTTGTCAGCCTTGTCAGCAGGTGGCCAAGGACAACACCCACGCCATAGGTCTCTCAGTTCTTCCAACTCACGAGTTCTTGCTCTGAGGACACACACACACACACACACACACACATCATCATCACTGATAACACACACACACACACACATCATCACTGTTAAACACACACACACACACACACAAAAATCCCCTCTCTTTAGGCTGAACATTTGAAGACAGAGAACCCGACTCAGAGCCAATGCAACAGTGGAGGGGACCTCGCCCAACTCATCAGGACCAATCAGAAGATCAGAACTACTAGATTCAACCTACATCATTTATTGTATAAAATGTCTGCACACAATGTTTTCGGGGCTCTCTTCAGATAGCTCCCTAAGAGTTTGACGAACGAGTCCGTGCACGCGATTCCAGATATCTTTACCTCTGAATAAACTGCCTTTATTATACCATATCCACCCTGTCCAAAGTCTCTACTTGGTCTCAGTTCTCCAGTAAACTTGTGATTATCAACAGTACACAACGGTAACAAACAATTGGGGGAACTCACGGGGCAGATAGTAAGGTCGCAGTGACACAGAAAGCAGTTCAATGTCGGGGGTACAGAGTCGCTCTCTTACCAGGATCGATTTTCCCTGTGACTGTCAGATCGCGGTCCGCTCTGACCAGGGTGAAGCCGGCCGGCTCCACTTCTCTGTCCGGGACTCTGTCATCCAGCCAAGTCTCAGTAAATGCCAGCAAACAGGCCTCCCGATATTCGTGTTGGAAGCGCAGATTCGCTGACAACTCATCCGCTTTCCCCCTCTGTGACTGAGCATTAATCAGCAAGGTGGTGGGTAAGGGAAGTTTGTTCTTAATTTTTTGTAAAGTCGTTGTCTGATTCCCCCGCGTTTTCCACGTTTGCATTTGGGTTTGTAATCCACTCGCAGACAATCAGGTATTAGATGGGCCATTGGGATATCCATCGCGTTCGTATTTGAGTTGCATTGTAGTAAAAACTCCCAGCTGTATTGGATTCCGCTGCCAGCAGCGTTTTCATTATTTAGTCCGTTCGTAGCGGGTATGTACACGATCAACAAGATCAGTCCAAAACCCACCACTGGAAATCCATGGTTGGCAGAATGTTTGTAAACTAAGTGTACAAATTAAAAACATAAAATAACGCCACTAAGTGTACAAATTAAAAACATAAGATAACGCCACACTGCAGGTCGCAACAGAGACGCTGCTACCCGCTATTTTCTTAGTTACGTTCATGGTTACGTCACGTATGACGAAAGCGCGTAAGTGCAAGCCCTCAGACACCCATAGAGATTGTATTGGAAGCTCTGAAATTTGAAAAAAATAGATTTTACATGGGAGTCTATGACAGACTTCTGGGCGATTTTCAACCTGACTGAAATCGCCCCAAAAGGGGGGAGGGCCATTTGAAGCACGACTTTACCCTGATTGGACATTTAGTGGCACTGTGGCAGATCAGGCGTCTATATTACAACACTGATAACTACTGTTGCCGTGATATAATTGATTAGAAAAAAAATCCCTTCCTTTTCCCGTTTGGCAGTGCGTCGCCCATATCGCCCTATTGAACACACCGTCCCTGTTCTGTTCTCAGCATCAACAAAACTCTCTATATCCTCTATCTTGTTAAGTGTGCTCAGGTGTGCCCACTAATTGACCACACCTGATCTAACAAAAAGGGAATATAATTTAACCATTTGGATACAGAGTCACGAAGACGATGGCCATTTTGTCCCAAAGTGTCTCTGCGGTGTCGAGATACAACATTCATCAGCTGGAGTAAAAAGGCCTTATACACTTTGAAATTCTTCCTTTGAAATGGGGTCTGTTTGAATGGACTTAAAATGAACAGCTATCTATGAGTTTAAAAAACATGGCATGCTAGTGTAACAAATGTGATCGTACTTCATAACTCTTTTGTGTTTTTAAAGAAATGACTGTCCAGCCAGTGATCCCAGTCGATTGGTGTTTATTCTGACGATAGACACAAGCACATTAGATTTGCAGGACAACAGTATGTTGATGGCTGTAGATTCGTAATTCATCACTTGCATGTCAATATCAGACTGGGGTATTTGTAATCAAATATCATTACAATGACAAAAGATTACAAAATAAAATAAAATATAAGTATCTGACGATAGACACAAGGAAGCACATAAGATGTGCAGAACAACAGTATGTTGATGGCTGTAGATTCGTGGTTCGTCTGTTAGCATGGAAATAACTGTGAATTAGCAGGGAGCTAATGCGACCATTACAATTAGAGCGTGCTAGCTAACTCACACTTACATATACAGTACCAGTCAAAAGTTTGGACACACCTACTCATTCAAGGGTTTTCTTTATTTTGACTATTTTCTATATTGTAGAATAATAGTGAAGACATCAAAACTATGAAATAACACATATGGAATCATGTAATAAGCAAAAAAAGTGTTAAACAAATCAAAATATATTTTATATTCTTCAAAGTAGCCACCCTTTGCCTTGATGACAGATTTGCACACTCTTGGCATTCTCTCAACCAGCTTTTCCAACAGTCTTCAAGGAGTTCCCACATATGCTGAGCACTTGTTGGCTGCTTTTGCTTCACTCTGCGGTCCAACTCATCCCAAACCATCTCAATTGGGTTGAGGTCGGGTGATTGTGGAGGCCAGGTCATCTGATGCAGCACTCCATCACTCTCCTTCTTGGTCAAATAGCCCTTACACAGCCTGGAGGTGTGTTTTGGGTCATTGACCTGTTGAAAAACAAATGATAGTCCCACTAAGCGCAAACCAGATGGGATGGCATATCGCTGTGGTAGCCATGCTGGTTAAGTGTGCCTTGAATAAATCACAGACAGTGTCACCAGCAAAGCACCCCCACACCCTCACACCTCCTCCTCCATGCTTCATGGTGGGAACCACACATGCAGAGATCATCCATTCACCTACTCTGCGTCTCACAAAGACACGGCGGTTGGAACCAAAAATCTCAAATTTGGACTCCAGACCATAGGACGGATTTCCACCGGTCTAATGTCCATTGCTCATGTTTCTTGGCCCAAGCAAGTCTCTTCTTCTTATTGGTGTCCTTTGGTAGTGGTTTCTTTGCAGCAATTCGACCATGAAGGCCTGATTCAAGCAGTCTCCTCTGAACTGTTGATGTTGAGATGTGTCTGTTACTTGAACTCTGTGATACATTTATTTGGGCTGCAATTTCTGAGGCTGGTAACTCTAATGAACTTATCCTCTGCAGCAGAGGTAACGCTGGGTCTTCCTTTCCTGTGGCGGTCCTCATGAGAGCCAGTTTCATCATAGCGCTTTATGGTTTTTGCGACTGCACTTGAAGAAACTTTCAAAGTTCTTGACATTTTCCGTATTGAATAAATATACTATATATACAAAAGTATGTGGACACCCCTTCAAATTAGTGGATTTGGCTATTTCAGCCACACCCGTTGCTGACAGGTGTATAAAATCGAGCACATAGCGATGCAATCTCCATAGACAAACATTGGCAGTAGAATGGCCTTTCTGAAGAGCTCAGTGACTTTCAATGTGGCACCATCATAGGATGCCACCTTTCCAACAAGCTAATTTATCACATCTCTGCCCTGCTTGAGCTGCCCGGTCAACTGTAAGTGCAGTTATTGTGATGTGGAAACGTCTAGGAGCAACAACGGTTTAGCGTGTAAAAATCATCAAGTATAAGATCACCATGAGCAATGCCATGTGTCGGCTGGGGTTGTGTAAAGCTTGCTGCCATTGGACTCTGGAGCAGTGGAAAAGCGTTCTCTGGAGTGATGAATCACGCTTCACCATCTGGCAGTCCGACGGACGAATCTGGGTATGGCAAATGCCAGGAGAACGCTACCTGCCCGAATGCATTAACGTTCCCAGAACAGGCAGCTTTTTCCCTTCCATTCTCAGAACGTTAAAAAAAATGATCTGTTTTACAGGTCAGGAAACGTATGGCTATGTTCCCAGAACCAATGGGAAACCAAAAATGTATGTTCCCACAACTTCCAAGGAACAAAATGTGCTAGCTGGGTACTCCATATTTCACTGCAAAGAGCAGTTCTTATTGAGTTATCTTTAGTGTAACTCATTCTCAGAGTAAACCAAAAGGTAGTTTATATGGCTGGTGTGCTGAGTGTGAGAAAGCAGGTCAGAAAAACATCATGACAAAATGGAGGAGCAATCAGAAGGCAGTTATTGATGGCCGAGGTTTAGGATCTGGTTAATCTACCAGCGCTGTGAAGAGAAACCGTGAAATGTCCTCCACCTGGAGTCTGTATACCAACTGTAATCTGATCTGTCGTAGTGCAAGGTCAGAGCATTTGTGTGCGTGTGTGTGTGTAGGTGTGTGTGTGTGTGTGTGTGTGTGTGTGTGTCCATGGAAGGGGATGGATGATGTGGTCTGTAGTCTGTGTAGGATCAGCTGTTCTTCACAGCTGGGTCATGTTAGAAGAAGGTACAGTAATTGTCTGGTCTGCGTTTCAGTCAGTTTCAGTCCTCCCTCTGCCTAAATTATCTAAATCGGTTTAGCACTGTCTGAGTAGCAGCTGCAAATATCATTCTATTGATCTAATTCATGCTTCGTTCGTTAAATTCTCAGAGAAAAAAAACACAACTTCTAAACCTATGACCTATGACCTATAAATAAGAACCAGCAGATTTCCCAGATTTCCCTGATCATGTGACCTGAACAGGGCCTAGTTTTAGCCTAGTTTCACTTTCGTATTTTATTTATAAGGAAGATATTTTAATGTTTTACTGTTTTGAATTCTCACAAAGGTAATAATAAATAATATAATAATGCCACTTAGCAGACGCTTTTATCCAAAGCGACTTACAGTCATGCGCGCATACATTTTTGTGTATGGGTGGTCCCAGGGATCGAACCCACTACCTTGGCGTTAAAAGCGCTGTGCTCTACCAGCTGAGCTACAGAGGACGACAAGGGAGGTAGGTCTCTTCTCCCCTTCCTAGCTGCACACGTCACCACTAGTTTCTCAGTATAATCAGGAATAATTCCGCACCCTATAACCATAACCATATTAGCAGTGTACTGATACTGATCCAAATATGAAAATAAAAGTTTATTCTGAATTAAACAAACACCCCCACCTCTCTGTCATGGTTTAAACCAGTGACAGTTGGTTCAGGTTCTTTCAATCACATTCATCTCTCTAATCCGCCTGTCTGCATCTCTGTCTGTCTTGAGCATTCGCTAGCAAACGTGCAATTTTTTTTTTTTTCAAATCAAATCAAATTGTATTTGTCACATACACGTGTTTAGCAGATGTTATTGCGGGTGTAGCGAAATG
This sequence comes from Coregonus lavaretus, assembly GCF_964263955.1. Taxonomy (NCBI): domain Eukaryota; kingdom Metazoa; phylum Chordata; class Actinopteri; order Salmoniformes; family Salmonidae; genus Coregonus; species Coregonus lavaretus. The sequence continues at coordinate 58,051,552 of NC_139999.1, read as the reverse complement.
TTTGTGCTTCTAGCTCCCACAGTGCAGTAATATCTAACAATTCCACAACATATACCAAATACACACAAAACTAGTAAGGAATGGAATTTAAGAATATATACATATGTGGACAAGCAATGACAGAGCGGCATGGACTAAGATACAGTAGAATATTATAGAATAGAATACAGCATATACATATGAGATGAGTAGTGCAAGATATGTCAACATTATTAAAGGGACTAGTGTTCCATTTCTTAAAGTGGCCTGTGATTTCTAGTCTATGTCTATAGGCAGCAACTGGGCCCTCACAATTTCCCGTGCCGATGAGCTCGGGACAGACACAACTGTATTTGCGTCCCGTATTTCAGCCCCTTTTCAGGTGTCCCGAGTTTTTTTTTTTTTTTTTTTTTTAACTGTTCAATTTGTCAGCAAAATGTAGGCTACAAGAGTGTTGACCTAATGAGAATCTGCGAATGTAATTACACTTTTTGGTGTTTTGTAACAGATGTCTCTTTCCATTCATCAAATGGCTGGTGCACAGTGCACTGTTTGGATGCTGGAATTATTTTTGGAGTGGACGAACGTGAGCAGGTAGCCTACTTTTTGAAGTGATTTGTTTGACAATCAGATGAAAACATGACTGGTTGTGTTCATGCCACATTTAAAGGTAATACATGTTTACCGTTAAAATACATGTCTTTACTATTAGGCCCATACATGTTTTTCGTGCATTCACCTGAACCTTTGAAAAAAAATAGAGACCCCCCCAATGTCACGGTATAATTCGTACTCTGCATATAAATATACATCTTGTAAACTATTTTTCAAATGGCTAGCGGTTGAAACAAGTGGTGTACTTACTTCCACACCACCTCTAGTTGGAGCTTGATGGTGCCTAGTTCAGTGATGTCCACTACCATGAGCTGGGGTCGAGACATGAAGAAGTCAGCACTCTTACACATTACCATGCCAACCAGCAGGGAGCCCAGGCCCTTGACCTCTGTTACCTGAGTAGAGACACATGATTGGTCAGTTGAAACGTCACACAAGGTCAATAATCTATTACTCCTCATTCTTCAGGTGAATACTTTTTTCTTTCTTCATCCTTTTCATTCAAAGCAATTTACTTGTTTGTTTTTAAGGTGTATTATCATGCACTTGAAGACTGCTGTTTCAAGCTTCGAACGTCTGCAACTTCAATTAGACTTAGTTTGACTGGAAATCCCTTTGTCCTTTGTAAGGATACCTCACTTAGCCAGAAAATGGGTTTCATATCTCTTTCACAGAAGGGATGCTGTTTTCCCCTTCCACAGAGAATGTAACTTAATCCACATTATGCACTGTATGCCACTGTGCTTCCGCACACAAAAGACAGGAATAAGCTTGTCATCACTACCCACATGGTCGTCCCTGACAGGATATGACATTTACACTGGTGTGTGGGTCGCTGGCTTGCACCCGGAGAGCATCTGAATGTACTGTCATGTGTGATCCTGCTGTGCCTGGATGAAGTTTCCACAGGGAAAATGTCACCCTATTACTTCTATTGTACTGCGCTACTTTTGACCAGACCGTATAATGACACTATGTGACCCTATGTCGCTCCAGTCAAAGGTTATACACTATGTATGAGTTAGACTGTCAATTGAGACGCAGCTCAGTCTAAATCTTTAGGGGCCAGTTTCCTGGACACAGATTAAGACTAGTCCCGGATTTAGGGCCACTTTCAATACAGATTCTCAATTGAGCAAGCTTTTTAGTCCAGGACTAGATTGAATCTGTGTCTGGGAAGCCGCCCCCAAAAGCTCACCTTTATATCAAAGTTCTCGTGGATGTGAGCGAGGAAGATCATCTCCTCCACATCCCACAACTGCCTATCATCTGTCTGGATTTTGCCCCGGATCTTCCACCTCTGCCTCCCCAGACGGATCACAACCTGGATGGAAAAAGCATAAATCATTGAGACTGTGTCCCAAATAGCACCATATTCCCTATAAAGCGCATTATTTTTATTATTTTTTATTTTTTATGACTTTTACCCCTTTTTCTCCCCAATTTTGTGATATCCAATTGGTAGTTACAGTCTTGTCCCATCTCTGCAACTCCCCTATGGACTTGGGAGAGGCGAAGGTCGAGAGCCATGCGTCCTCCGAAACACGACCCTGCCAAGCCGCACTGCTTCTTGACACACTGCTCGCTTAACCCGGAAGCCAGCCACACCAATGTGTCGGAGGAAACACCGTCCAGCTGGCGACCGAAGTCACTTTACAGGCGCCCGGCTCTTCACAAGGAGTCGCTAGCACGCGATGGGTCAAGGAAATCCCGGCCGGCCAAACCCTCCCCTAACCCGAACGACGCTGGGCCAATTGTGCGCCGCAAGGGTCTCCCGGTCACGGTCGGCTGTGACACAGCCTGGAATCGAACCCGGGTCTGTAATGACGCCTCAAGCACTGCGAAAAAGCTCACTACTTTTGACCAGGATCCTTAGTGCTATAGGGGATAGGGTGCTATTTCGGCCGCTGCCTGATTCTTTTTCCTCAGTTGTGGTTCCTCAGAGCGTTTTTCACTGTGATATGTTTTGATAGAGAAGCTCACCTCGTATTGGTCGCCTGGGCATAGTCGAGCGAAGCCGATCAATCCTGTTGGAATATATTTTTCAGATACAGTTAAAGCTTGCCATTGATGTGTGCCATTTTTTGTATTCAATTTCACTGGAATGATGAAGCTTGAACATATGTTTTACCTTTCATTTTGATGTGAAGCTCTCCCAAGAGAATCTCCAACTCCCCCTCCATGACACACATATCCTGAAAATATGTGTAGGTTATGATCAGCAGTGGATTGCTACTGTACTTCATTTTCACCATTTATTTATTGATCTATCTGGACCTATGGCTGTTGTCTGCATAATCAGAGACTTATAATGCCTTGGTAACACTTTACACAAAGGTTAACATTATTAAGTATTTATAGGTAGTTTGTAAATTCTTTATTATTATTTTTTCATCTATATTTGAACTATCTATAAACGAATAAAACCTGTTTATAAACTACTTATAAATCCTTTAAAGTACACTTTAATATGTCTTATAGATAGTATAGTCTTATACTGCAATGCTGTGTGTGAGAACCCATGATAAGAGAAGATAAATGGGAGATTCATAGTCCATCTGTGAACCATACCTCCACACTATGTCAGTGGTATGTGGGGTTATGCTAGCTCACGTGTGACCCATACCTTCCCTCTGCCAATGGTACATAGAATTATGGGGTGTATTAGAACCCATTAAATATGAAGAGTAATGGGCCTTCAGGTGTCCATCAGTGACCTGTGACTCCAGACTCGTAAACACAGAAACAGCGGGTGCACATTTCACCACTGCCTTTAAGACGAGGGGTCAGCGGTTGGCTACTGAGCGTACAATGTGTGAATTAACTCATGAAACGGGAAGATGAATGAGCTTTTGGTTGTCTGTTTATGACCCATACCCACCCGTCTGTTATAAACATGGCGACCGAAGGTCACGTTTGACCAGAGGATCTGTGTACCTGGTGTGTGAGAGAACCCATGAAATTGCTGAGGTAAATTAAGTTGTGTGGCGCCCGACCGCAATACCTCCAGGCTCTGGCGATGGTTATGGTTGAGTTCCTGCAGGCTCTCTCTGGAAGCCCGTGAGGAGGGTGATAGAGAGAAGGCCTTCTTCATGTTCACCGCTCCCTGACACAGACGCCACTGGATACAGTAAGTCTCGTACAGCTCTTCCACCTGGAAACCACACGTTGCCATGTAAATGTAAACAGGCAGCCATTTTGCCCTCCCTCTGTCGTTGAGAGTTATTTATGAGGCTGTTGCTCCCACATGGTGTTATTCTTCTTGATGCATCGATGCACATTGGCTGGTGGGAAAATCCCTCAGTGTTTGACTGTGGTGGAGACAGGATTGGGACTACATAGACCTACAGTGCCTTGCAAAAGTATTCATCCCACTTGCCGTTTTTCCTATTTTGTTGCATTACAACCTGTAATTGAAATTGATTTTTATTTGGATTTCATGTAATGGACATACACAAAATAGTCTAAATTGGTGAAATGAAATTTAAAAAATAACTTGTTTCAAAAAATGCTAAAAAATTAATAACGGAAAAGTGGTGCGTGCATATGTATGAAGTGGTGCGTGCCCTTTGCTATGAAGCCCCTAAATAAGATCTGGTGCAACCAATTACCCTCAGAAGTCACATAATTAGTTAAATAAAGTCAGCTTGTGTGAAAACTAAGTGTCACATGATCTCAGTATATATACACCTGTTCTGAAAGGCCCCAGAGTCTGCAACACCACTAAGCAAGCGGCACCATGAAGACCAAGGAGCTCTCCAAACAGGTCAGGGACAAAGTTGTGGAGAAGTACAGATCAGGGTTGGGTTATAAAAAAAATATCAGAAACTTTGAACATCCCACGGAGCACCATTAAATCCATTATAAAAAAATGGAAAGAATATGGCACCACAACTAACCTGCCAAGAGAAGGCCGCCCACCAAAACTCATGGACCAGGCAAGTTAGGCATTAATCAGAGAGGCAACAAAGACACCAAAGATAACCCTGAAGGAGCTGCAAAGCTCCACAGCGGAGATTGGAGTATCTGTCCATAGGACCACTTTAAGCCATACACTCCACTGAGCTGGGCTTTACGGAAGAGTGGCCAGAAAAAAGCCTTTGCTTAAATAAAAAAATAAGCAAACACGTTTGGTGTTCGCCAAAAGGCATGTGGGAGACTCCCCAAACATATGGAAGAAGGTACTCTGGTCAGATGAGACTAAAATTGAGCTTTTTGGCCATCAAGGAAAATGCTATGTCTGGCTCAAACCCAACACCTGTCATCACCCCGAGAACACCATCCCCACAGTGAAGCACGGGGATGTTTTTCCATCGGCAGGGAATGGGAAACTGGTCAGAATTGAATAGGTATGCACGCTCAAGTTTTCTGTTTTTTTTTGTTTTTTTGTCTTATTTCTTGTCTGTTATGTCTGTTTCACAAATTTTTTCATTTTGCATCTTCAAAGGGGTAGGCATGTTGTGTAAATCAAATGATACAAACCCCCAAAAAATCTATTTTAATTCCAGGTTGTAAGGCAACAAAATAGGAAAAATGCCAAGGAGGGTGAATACTTTCGCAAGCCACTGTAGAGGTCATAGAAGTGTGGCCTTTGTGGTCTAGCGGTTTGTGCTGCTGACCCTGGCATGCATGTATACCGCAGACAGCATGGTTTCGAAACTGAACCACTGCCCCTCTGACTTATAGTTATCATAACTTTCCTGTCATCTCTTCAGTGTGATGTCTGTTCAATAATAACACCAGCAATATGCCTAAGGAAAGTTATGGAAGTTGTTACCTTGCTGATTTGGAACTGCAGTCTTCTTATGTATCTCTCCAAAGCTCGGATCTCCTGACATCGCAAAATCAGGTGGTACATTTTATGACTCATTTTGACCATTTGAAAAAGAATAAGAGAGTGGCAAAAAACAGAAACTCACCTTCTCCAAATCATACAGAAAAGCCTGAAAACAGAGGAATGTATAGGTGTATATCTGGGAGATCTGTATGTTTTATGAACTCAATACAAATGGTATGTCTTAAAAGTTTTTTCTTGATTCCTCACATTTTCTTTCCTCGCCTATTTCTCAAACCCTATTGGAGTAAGAGATCCTAGAGGAGGAACCTCAGATCTTCTGCTCCATTGTGTTTTGAGGAGGCGAGAAGAGTAGACGTGAGAAATTGAGAGAAGACTGTTGAGAAAGAGCCTAAATGATTCATTGGGATTGCACTGTGTACTAGTGGAGGCTGCTGGAGGGAGAAATTGGGAGGACTGGCTCATTGAATGACCACACAACTTTATTTCCCATGTGTTTACTGCAGTTCCACTCATTACACTCTTAGAAAAGAAGGTGCTAACTGGAACCATAAAGGGTTCTTCAACTGTCCCCGTATGAGAACCCTCTGAAAATAACTATTTTTGGTTGCAAGTGGAACTGTTTACATTAATACAAGGTTCTACGACCACTAAAAGGTTCTAAGTATAACCTTTTTCACCACTAAAGGGTTCTACCTGGACCCAAAAATGGTTCGCCTATGGTGACAAACAAATTATAATTTTTTTCTAGGAGTGTATTGCAATGAACCCATCCTTCCCATTTCCCCATCCACCAGCCTCGACTACTGTATACTCACCAGTCTGGAGTTCCTCTTGGTGTCTCTTTGCTGGGAGGACAGGAAGTCCATCTCTGTCTGATGGCCATCTAGATACTCCCTGCCAACAAAGCTCAATATCAGCCACCAAGCACTGTGCATGATGCTGATTGGTGCAGTACATGAGACTTCTGAATTAACAGCGACACTGAGTGGCTCACAAAGTACTTTGATTGTTTGAGATGCTCTGTGTAGAAGTTGCCCTGATGCACAGATCTAAGATCAGCTTATGTTCCCCCAAGCTTTCCCCACTACCAATTAAAGGGGAAATCCCAAAATCTTAGGTCGGTGACTAGAGGCAACTTCACTCTAGTCTACTCCATTGGACATTAATATGATTGGAGTTGCTACTTACTTGAGGCCTTTCCGTAAGGCCTGGAATATCCGGACCACCTGCTCAGGTTGCTGTCCCCAGATACTGGCTCCCATCCGACTGGGAGAGGGATGCACCCTGGTAGATTTCCCCGACAGGGCCTTGGATCTAAGAGAGTTCTGTAAAGAGGAGACCCTGTATGGAGGAGAGGATGAAGAAGGCAAGAATTTACACACAGTGATGGTTACGTCTCAAATGGCACCCTATTCCCTATATAATGCATTACCTTCAACCAGAGCCCTATGGGCCCTGGTTAAAAGTAGTGCACTAAATAGGGCAGTGTTTCCCAACTCCAGTCCTCGAGTACCCCCAACAGCACACCTTTTTGTTGTAGCCCTGGACAAACTCACCTGATTCAACTCATTGAGGGCTTGATGATTAGTTGACATGTTGAATCAGGTATGCTTGTCCGGGGCTGCAACAAAAAGGTGTACTGTTGGGGGTACTCGAGGACTGGAGTTGGGAAACACTCATATAGGGAATTAGGGTGCCATTTGGGGCACACCCAATGTATTCTAATTACTGAGGTATTTATGATATGTCAAATATGTGCTGAATGTCCATGTATGTCATAGATTAGTTTACACATCCTGGAAGACACAATCTACATATTTATCGGCAGTTTTGGGGAGTAGTGAACTACATGTACAGGTAACTGACAAAATAAAGGAAACACTTGAGTAAATGAGGGATACAAAGTATATTGAAACCAGGTGCTTCCACACAGGTGTGGTTCCTGAGCAATTCCTAAGCAATTAACATCCCATCACGCTTAGGGTTATGTATAAAAATGCTGGGCAGGACCAGTTGCCCATTATTTTGGCTACCATGGCTATGGCCCTATTAAGACACTTTGGGGCCATACTTGTGAACTTTTGCTTAGACCATGGTTTAAACCATTGGTCTAAAACGGCTAGCTACTAGCTTCTCTCATAGTTTAACCTGGCCAAATTAGCTACGATGTTGAGGACGGACAGCTGAGCAGATAATTATATAACAAATGCCGTCTCAGCCAATTAAAATTGTCCAACTGCGTGGTCCAACACTTTTTCACTAAAGCATCCTTACCAGAAGTGCATCGGCACGTTCTGATACTCAAATTGCAGGAAATCCTAGACGTTTCCACTTCACAATAACAGCACTTACAGTTGACACCCTAGCCACCCTAGTCATAGACTGTTCTCTCTGCTACCGCACGGCAAGCGGTACCGGAGTGCCAAGTCTAGGTCCAAAAGACTTCTCAACAGCTTCTACCCCCAAGCCATAAGACTCCTGAACAGCTAATCATGGCTACCCGGACTATTTGCACTGCCCCCCCACCCCATCCTTTTTATGCTGCTGCTACTCTGTTAAGTAAGTATTTATGCATAGTCACTTTAACTCTACCCACATGTACATATTACCTCAACTACCTCAACTAGCCGGTGCCCCCGCACATTGACTCTGCAACGGTACCCCCCTGTATACATAGCCTCCCTACTGTCACTTTATTTTACTGTATATATAGCCTCCATACTGTCACTTTATTTTACTTCTGCTGTTTTTTTTCTCAACACTTTTTTTTTTGTTGTTTTATTCTTACTTTTTTTGTTTAAAATAAATGCACTGTTGGTTAAGGGCTGTAAGTAAGCATTTCACTGTAATGTCTGCACCTGTTGTATTCGGCGCATGTGACCAATAAAATTTGATTTGATTTGATTTGACCGGGGCAGCTCTAGCAGGGCAGAAATTTGATGAACTGACTTGTTGGAAAGGTGGCATCCTATGACGGTGCCAGTTGTGGTCAGTAGTTGTGTAGTTGTGGCCAGTAGTTGTGTGGTCAGTAGTTGTGGTCACTAGTTGTGGTAAGTAGTTGTGTTGTTGTGTGGTTGTGTTGCAGGTTATTTTGTCCCTGCAGTATTGACCTGGTCAGTAGTGGTTGTCAGTAGTTGTGTGGTTGTGGTCAGTAGTTTTGTGGTTGTGGTCAGTGGTTGTGGTCATAACTTGTATGGTTCAGTGGTTTTGTGGTTAGTAGTTATGTGGTTGTGGTCAGTAGTTTTATTCAGAAATTGTGGTCAGTAGTTTTGGTAAGTAGTTGTGTGGTTCAGTATTTGTGGTCAGTAGTTGTGTGGTTGTGGTCTGTAGTTGTGGTTTAGTATTTGTGGTCAGTAGTTGTGTGGTTGTGGTCAGTAGCTGTGGTCAATAGTTGTGGTCAGTAGTGGTCAGTCATTGTGGTCAGTAGTTTTGTGGTTGTGGTCTGTACTTGAGGTCAGTAGTTGTGGTCAGTAGTTGTGATCAGTAGTTTTGTGGTTGTGGTCAGTAGTTGTGGTTTAGTAGTTGTGATCATTAGTTGTGTGGTTGTGGTCACTAGCTGTGGTCAGTAGTTGTGTGGTTGTGGTCAGCAGTTGGGGTCAGTAGTTGTGGTCAGTAGTTTTGTGGTTGTGGTCAGTGGTTGTGGTCAGTAATTGTGGTCATAACTTGTATGGTTCAGTGGTTTTGTGGTTAGTAGTTGTGTGGTTGTTTTCAGTAGTTTTGTTCAGAAGTTGTGGTTAGTAGTGATCAGTAGTTTTGGTAAGTAGTTGTGTGGTTCAGTATTTGTGGTCCGTAGTTGTGTGGTTGTGGTCATTAGTTGTGTGGTTCAGTAGTTGTGTGGTCAGTAGTAGTGTTCAGTAGTTGTGTCATAAGGTGCTGAAGGTGGGTGTGGTGTAGGAATCAGGCGCAGGACGCAGAGGCTCAGTTCAAAGGCTTTAGTGCTAAATTAACACAAACAAAAGCACAATAAGCCTGAAGGCGAAATACCAGGCGCACACAGGCGACAAAATAAACTGCGCACAAAACATGTGCAAAGAAACACTCCAAACACTGGAGGGAAAATGTAGCTCCAACACGTAGCAGAGGCGCAATCACACACAAACACAGACACACACAACGAGAACTAAATAGAACACTAACGAGGACTAACTAGACACAGGTGTACAACATTAAGACCAAACCAAACGAACATGAAACATAGATCGGTGGCAGCTAGTACTCCGGGGACGACGACCGCCGAAGCCTGCCCGAACCAGGAGGAGGAGCAGCCTCGGCCGAAACCGTGACAGTACCCCCCGCTTGACGCGCGGCTCCAGCCGTGCACCGACCCCGGCCTCGGGGACGACCAGGAGGACGCGGAGCAGGGCGCGCAGGATGGTCCCGGTGGAACTCCGACAGGAGAGATGGGTCTAGGATGTCCCTCCGCGGCACCCAGCACCGCTCCTCCGGGCCGTACCCCTCCCACTCCACGAGATACTGGAGACCCCCCATCCGGCGTCTGGAGTCCAAGATGGACCGAACGGTGTACGCCGGAGCCCCCTCGATGTCCAATGGGGGCGGAGGAGTCTCTCCTATCTCATTGTCCTGGAGTGGACCAGCTACCACCGGCCTGAGAAGAGACACATGGAACGAGGGGTTAATATTCTTATATTCAACAGGTAGATGTAACTTATAACACACCTCGTTCAATCTTCTCAGGACTTTAAAGGGCCCCACAAACCGCCGACCCAGCTTCCGGCAGGGCAGGCGGAGGGGCAGGTTTCTGGTGGAGAGCCAGACTCGATCTCCGGGTGCGTACACCGGCCCCTCACTGCGGTGGAGATCGGCGCTTGCCTTGTGACGACGGACGGCCCGCTGCAGGTGGACGTGGGCAGCGTTCCACGTCTCTTCCGAGCGCCTCATCCAATCATCCACCGCAGGGGCCTCGATCTGGCTCTGCTGCCACGGTGCCAGAACCGGCTGGTAACCTAATACACATTGGAAAGGGGTTAGGTTGGTAGAGGAGTGGCGGAGAGAATTCTGGGCCATCTCGGCCCAGGGAATGTAACGCGCCCACTCCTCAGGCCGGTCCTGGCAATAAGACCTCAGAAACCTACCCACATCCTGGTTGACACGTTCTACCTGCCCGTTACTCTCCGGGTGGTACCCCGAGGTAAGGCTAACCGAGACCCCCAAACGCTCCATAAACGCTCTCCACACCCGGGAGGTAAACTGGGGGCCTCGATCAGACACTATATCCTCGGGGACCCCGTAATGCCGGAAGACGTGGGTAAATAGGGCCTCAGCAGTCTGTAGGGCAGTAGGAAGACCCGACATAGGGAGAAGACGACAGGCCTTAGAGAAACGGTCCACAACGACCAGGATGGTGGTATTCCCCTGAGAGAGGGGAAGGTCTGTTACAAAATCCACCGAGAGGTGGGACCATGGTCGTTGTGGAACGGGTAGGGGCTGTAACTTACCCCTGGGCAGATGTCGGGGTGCCTTACACTGGGCGCACACCGAGCAGGAGGAAACATAAACCCTCACATCCCTAGCCAAAGTGGGCCACCAGTATTTAGTGCTAAGGCAATGCACTGTCCGGCCGATACCCGGATGTCCAGAGGAGGGTGACGTGTGAGCCCAGTAAATGAGTCGATCCCGAATCTCGAGCGGAACGTACTTCCGACCCTCAGGACACTGTGGAGGGCTGGGGTCGGTACGCAACGCTCGCTCGATTTCGGAATCGACCTCCCACACCACCGGTGCCACAAGGAACGACTCCGGTAGTATGGGTGTGGGCTCAACGGACCTCTCCTCCGTGTCATACCGCCGGGACAGCGCATCTGCCTTACCATTCTGGGACCCAGGGATGTACGTGATTTTAAATACGAACCTGGTGAGAAACATACTCCATCGAGCCTGGCGAGGGTTCAGTCTCCTCGCTGCCCGGATGTACTCCAGGTTCCGATGGTCAGTCAAAATGAGGAAAGGGTGTTGAGCCCCCTCAAGCCAATGCCTCCACACCTTAAGGGCTTGAACTACAGCTAACAGCTCCCTGTCCCCAACGTCATAGTTACGCTCCGCCGGGCTGAGCTTCTTAGAGTAAAAGGCACAGGGGCGGAGTTTAGGTGGCGTGCCGGACCGTTGAGAGAGAACGGCCCCTATACCAGCCTCAGACGCGTCTACCTCGACCTGAAAGGGTAATGCGGGATCCGGATGCGCCAGCACCGGAGCCGACGTAAACAGGTCCTTCAGTCTCCTAAAGGCCCTGTCCGCATCGGCTGACCACTGCAGTCGCACCGGACCCCCCTTCAGAAGGGACGTGATGGGAGCTGCCACCTGTCCAAAACCCCGGATAAACCTCCGGTAGTAATTCGCAAAGCCCAAAAACTGCTGCACCTCTTTTACAGTAGTTGGGGTTTGCCAATTACGCACAGCGGACACACGATCCACCTCCATTCTCACCCCTGACGCGGACAACCGATAACCCAAAAAGGAGACCGACTCCTGGAAAAACAGACATTTCTCTGCCTTGACATATAGGTCGTGCTCCAACAGCCTCCTCAATACACGACGCACCAGGGTTATATGCTCGGCTCGGGTGGACGAGTACACCAGAATGTCATCAATGTACACGACCACCCCTTGTCCCTGCATATCCCGGAAAATCTCATCTACGAAGGATTGGAAGACTGATGGAGCATTCATCAACCCATATGGCATGACGAGATATTCGAAATGACCTGACGTGGTACTAAACGCTGTCTTCCATTCGTCACCCTCCCTAATGCGCACCAAGTTATACGCGCTCCTGAGATCCAGTTTTGTGAAAAACCGCGCTCCATGCAATGACTCCGTCATGGTCGCAATCAGAGGGAGTGGATAACTGTATTTCACAGTAATCTGATTGAGACCACGGTAATCAATGCACGGGCGCAAACCTCCATCCTTCTTTTTCACAAAAAAGAAACTCGAGGAGGCGGGAGAAATGGAGGGCCGAATGTATCCCTGTCTCAAAGATTCGGCTATGTAAGTCTCCATAGCTTTTCTCTCCTCTTGAGACAAAGGATACACATGGCTCCGTGGGAGCGCTGCTCCTGCCTGGAGATCAATCGCACAATCCCCCTGTCTATGAGGAGGCAACTGCGTCGCCCTAGTTTTGCTAAACACGAGAGCTAAATCCCCATACTCAGGCGGAATGTGCAGTGCGGGCACTTGGTTTGGATTCTCCACCGAAGTCGCCCCCACGGAAACACCCAGACATCGCCCCTCGCACTGAGCAGACCACCCATCGAGAGCCCTCTGTTGCCACGAAATAGCAGGGTTGTGGGTGCTTAACCAGGGAATCCCCAGCACCACTGGGTATGCAGGAGAGTCGATCAGATACAGCTGTATAGTCTCCTCATGACCCCCCTGCGCACACATCCGAAGTGGCGCTGTGATCTCCCTGATCAACCCCGACCCCAACGGACGGCTATCTAAGGCATGAACGGGAAAAGGTTTTTGAACAGGTAGGAGAGGGATCCCTAACTCAAAACAAAACTTCCGATCAACAAAATTCCCAGCTGCGCCTGAATCTACGAGCGCCTTATGCTGGGAATGAGGTGCAACCTGTGGAAAACACACAGGTATACAAAAGTGCGCAACAGAAAGCTCTGGGTAAGTGGGACGTCTACTCACCTGGGAGGCCCCCCCAGTGCGTGGCCTGTTGTCTTCTCCCCCGGAGAACCCTCCCCAGCACCTGGCCGCAGTGTGCCCTCCACGACCGCACTTGGTGCAGGAGACAGGCCCCCTCGGGCTCCTCCTACTCCGTTCTCTAGCGCCGGCACCCCCGAGCTCCATAGGGCTCGGCTCGGAGGCGCCGGAGGGCGGAATGGACGGACTCCCCTCGGGACGTCCACGGGTGGCCAGCAGGGTGTCCAGACGGATGGACATATCGACCAACTGGTCGAATGTAAGATGGGTATCCCTGCAGGCCAACTCACGTTGAACGTCCTCTCGTAGGTTACATCGAAAATGGTTGATGAGAGCCCGCTCATTCCACCCTGCATCAGCCGCTAGAGTCCGGTACTCTAGAGCGAACGCCTGCGCGCTCCTCCTCCCCTGTCTCAACTGGACTAGATGCTCCCCCGCCGCTTTGCCCTCAGGTGGATGGTCGAACACGGCCTTGAAGCGGCGGGAGAACTCTGCGTAGGTCACGGCGTTGGCGTCCATTCACCTCCACTCGGCGTTAGCCCACTCCAACGCCTTGCCCGTGAGACAGGAGATGAGGGCGGAAACGCTCTCGTATCCCGAGGGCACCGGGTGTACAGTGGCCAGGTAGAGCTCCACCTGCAGGAGGAACCCCTGACACCCGGCAGCTGTTCCGTCATACGCCCTCGGGAGCGAGAGCCGAATCCCCCTGGGTTCCGAACCTAGGACTGGTGGACCGACCGATGGGGTGGGCAGGATAGGTGGAGGTGTGGGTACCCGGCTGGCCTCCCATCGGTGCAAGGTGTAGATTACCTCCTGTAGAGCGGTCTCCAGTTGTCGAATCTGGCCATCTTGTCCACGGATATGCTCCTCGAGCGACACAGGCGTCTCTGCCGATCCTGCTGATTCCATTCTGGTGTGTGATTCTGTCATAAGGTGCTGAAGGTGGGTGTGGTGTAGGAATCAGGCGCAGGACGCAGAGGCTCAGTTCAAAGGCTTTAGTGCTAAATTAACACAAACAAAAGCACAATAAGCCTGAAGGCGAAATACCAGGCGCACACAGGCGACAAAATAAACTGCGCACAAAACATGTGCAAAGAAACACTCCAAACACTGGAGGGAAAATGTAGCTCCAACACGTAGCAGAGGCGCAATCACACACAAACACAGACACACACAACGAGAACTAAATAGAACACTAACGAGGACTAACTAGACACAGGTGTACAACATTAAGACCAAACCAAACGAACATGAAACATAGATCGGTGGCAGCTAGTACTCCGGGGACGACGACCGCCGAAGCCTGCCCGAACCAGGAGGAGGAGCAGCCTTGGCCGAAACCGTGACAAGTTGTGTGGTTGTGGTCAGTAGTTTTGTGGTTGTGGTCAGTAGTTGTGGTTCAGTAGTTTGGGTCAGTAGTTGTATGGTTGTGGTCAGTAGTTGTGGTCAGTGTCTAAACTACAGTTGTTGCGTGTGAAAACAGAAAGAAGTGCGATGAGACGTGATCGGGTGAAATATGAAGTGAGTGAACGGAGACAGCTTAACTCTATGCAATCAGAGCAGCAGGATCAACGAACAACCCGCTCTTCTCTTTACAGAGAGTGGAAATCTTTCTCATACTCATCTTCACCATGAAAGCTTTATAATGAGAATGTATGTTCCGTCGACAAATTTGAATTGCAGAGAAGTGGACTTTTTGTCTAACTTGTTGGGAAAGTGGTAAAAATGTCAGTTGTTTAAAAAATACTTTGGAAAGTATTCAGACCCCTTGACTTTTTCCACAATTTGTTACATTACAGACTTATTCTAAAAGAAAATTGTAAAAAATCCTCATCAATCTACACACAATACCCCATAATGCGAAAACAGTTTTTTAGTAATGTTGGCAAATGTATTAAAAATAAAAAACTGAAATACCATATTTACATAGGTATTCAGACCCTTTGCTATGAGACTCGAAATTGAGCTTAAGTGCATCCTGTTTCCATTGATCATTCTTGAGATGTTTTTACAACTTAATTGGAGTCCATGTGTGGAAAATTCAATTGATTGGACATGATTTGGAAAGGCACACACCTTTCTATATAAGGTCCCACAGTTGACAGTGCATGTCAGAGCAAAAACCAAGCCATGAGGTCGAAGGAATTGTCCGTAGAGCTCCGAGACAGGATTGTGTCGAGGCACAGATCTGGGGAACGGTACCAAAACATGTCTGCAGCAATGAAGGTCACCAAGAACACAGTGGCCTCCATCATTCTTGAATGGAAGAACTTTGGAACCACCAAGACTCTTCCTAGGGCTGACCAACCGGCAAAACTGAGCAATCGGGGGAGAAGGGCCTTGGTCAGGGAGGTGACCAAGAACCCGATGGTCACTCTGACAGAGCTCCAGAGTTACTATGTGGAGATAGGATAATCTTCCAGAAGGACAACCATCTCTGCATCACTCCACCAATCAGGCCTTCATGGTAGAGTGGCCAGACAGAAGCCACTCCTCAGTAAAAGGCACATGACAGCCCACTTGGAGTTTGCCGAAAGGCACCTAAAGACTCTCAGAACATGAGAAACAAGATTCTCTGGTCTGATGAAACCAAGATTGAACTCTTTGGCCTGAATGCCAAGTGTCACATCTGGAGGAAACCTGGCACCATCCCTACGGTGAAGCATGGTGGTGGCAGCATCATGCTGTGGGGATGTTTTTCAGCGGCAGGGTCTGAGAGTCAGGATCGAGGGAAAGATGAACGGAGCAAATTACAGAGAGATCCTTGATGAAAACCTGCTCCAGAGCGCTCAGGACCTCAGACTGGGGCGAAAGTTTACCTTCCAACAGGACAATGACCCTAAGCACACAGCCAACACAACGCAGGAGTGGCTTCGGGATAAATCTCTGAATGTCCTTGAGTGGCCCAGCCAGAGCCCGGACTTGAACCTGATCGAACATCTCTGGAGAGACCTGAAAATAGCTATGCAGCGACGCTCCCCATTCAACCTGACAGAGCTTGAGAGGATCTGCAGAGAAGAATGGGAGAAACTCCCCAAATATAGGTGTGCCAAGCTTGTAGCGTCATACCCAAGAAGTCTTGAGGCTGTAATCGCTGCCAAAGGTGCTTCAACAAAGTACTGAGTAAAGGGTCTGAATACTTATGTAAATAGTTTTTTTTCTATACATTTGCAAAATTCTCTAAAAACCTGTTTTGCTTTGTCATTATGGGGTATTGTGTGTAGATTGATGAGGGAAAAAACTATTTAATCAATTTTAGAATAAGGCTGTAACGTAACAGAATGTGGAAAAAGTCGAGGGATCTGAATACTTTTCCGAATGCACTGTATACTTTTTGTGTAAGTTCTTGGAAAAGTGGTCAAAGTAGCTGATTTGTGTCAAAAGTTGCACTGTTGCATTTACAGAGAATGGAATGTTGGAAGGGATGATGTCGCAATGGGGCCTTTAGAATGATGAGGAAATGCTGTAAGATTGGATGGACAAAGTGAAGGACAAAAAGCTTAATAATTTACCTTTTACTGCAGTTGGCAAAAAATTTTTTTTTTTTTTTTTTTTATTTTTTATTTCACCTTTATTTAACCAGGTAAACCAGTTGAGAACAAGTTCTCATTTACAACTGCGACCTGGCCAAGATAAAGCAAAGCAGTGCGATAAAAACAACAACACAGAGTTACATATGGGGTAAAACAAAACAAAGTCAAAAATACAACAGAAATACATATAATATACAGTGTGCAAATTTAGCAAGTTATGGAGGTAAGGCAATAAAATAGGCTATAGTGCAAAATAATTAAAATTTAGTATTAACACTGGAATGATGTGCAAGAGATGATGTGCAAATAGAGATACTGGGGTACAAATGAGCAAAATAAATAACAATATAGGGATGAGGTAGTTGGGCGGGCTAATTTCAGATGGGCTGTGTACAGGTGCAGTGATCGGTAAGGTGCTCTGACAACTGATGCTTAAAGTTAGTGAGGGAGATAAGTGTCTCCAGCTTCAGAGATTTTTGCAATTTGTTCCAGTCATTGGCAGCAGAGAACTGGAAGGAATTGCGGCCAAAGGAGGTGTTGGCTTTGGGGATGACCAGTGAGATATACAGTGGGGGAAAAAAGTATTTAGTCAGCCACCAATTGTGCAAGTTCTCCCACTTAAAAAGATGAGAGAGGCCTGTAATTTCCATCATAGGTACACGTCAACTATGACAGAGAAATTGAGAAAAAAAAAATCCATAAAATCACATTGTAGGATTTTTAATGAATTTATTTGCAAATTATGGTGGAAAATAAGTATTTGGTCACCTACAAACAAGCAAGACTTCTGGCTCTCACAGACCTGTAACTTCTTCTTTAAGAGGCTCCTCTGTCCTCCACTTGTTACCTGTATTAATGGCACCTGTTTGAACTTGTTATCAGTATATAGACACCTGTCCACAACCTCAAACAGTCACACTCCAAACTCCACTATGGCCAAGACCAAAGAGCTGTCAAAGGACACCAGAAACAAAATTGTAGACCTGCACCAGGCTGGGAAGACTGAATATGCAATAGGTAAGCAGCTTGGTTTGAAGAAATCAACTGTGGGAGCAATTATTAGGAAATGGAAGACATACAAGACCACTGATAATCTCCCTCGATCTGGGGCTCCACGCAAGATCTCACCCCGTGGGGTCAAAATGATCACAAGAACGGTGAGCAAACGTCCCAGAACCACACGGGGGGACCTAGTGAATGACCTGCAGAGAGCTGGGACCAAAGTAACAAAGCCTACCATCAGTAACACACTACGCCGCCAGGGACTCAAATCCTGCAGTGCCAGACGTGTCCCCCTGCTTAAGCCAGTACATGTCCAGGCCCGTCTGAAGTTTGCTAGAGTGCATTTGGATGATCCAGAAGAGGCTTGGGAGAATGTCATATGGTCAGATGAAACCAAAATATAACTTTTTTGTAAAAACTCAACTCGTCGTGTTTGGAGGACAAAGAATGCTGAGTTGCGTCCAAAGAACACCATACCTACTGTGAAGCATGGGGGTGGAAACATCATGCTTTGGGGCTGTTTTTCTGCAAAGGGACCAGGACGACTGATCCGTGTAAAGGAAAGAATGAATGGGGCCATGTATCGTGAGATTTTGAGTGAAAACCTCCTTCCATCAGCAAGGGCATTGAAGATGAAACGTGGCTGGGTCTTTCAGCATGACAATGATCCCAAACACACCGCCCGGGCAACGAAGGAGTGGCTTCGTAAGAAGCATTTCAAGGTCCTGGAGTGGCCTAGCCAGTCTCCAGATCTCAACCCCATAGAAAATCTTTGGAGGGAGTTGAAAGTCTGTGTTGCCCAGCGACAGCCCCAAAACATCACTGCTCTAGAGGAGATCTGCATGGAGGAATGGGCCAAAATACCAGCAACAGTGTGTGAAAACCTTGTGAAGACTTACAGAAAACGTTTGACCTGTGTCATTGCCAACAAAGGGTATATAACAAAGTATTGAGAAACTTTTGTTATTGACCAAATACTTATTTTCCACCATAATTTGCAAATAAATTCATTAAAAATCCCACAATGTGATTTTCTGGATTTTTTTTTCTCATTTTGTCTGTCATAGTTGACGTGTTCCTATGATGAAAATTACAGGCCTCTCTCATCTTTTTAAGTGGGAGAACTTGCACAATTGGTGGCTGACTAAATACTTTTTTCCCCACTGTACCCGCTGGAGCGCAGACTACGGGTGGGTGTTGCTATGGTGACCAATTAGCTAAGATAAGGCGGGGATTTGCCTAGCAGTGATTTATAGATGGCCTGGAGCCAGTGGGTTTGGCGACGAATATGTAGTGAGGACCAGCCAAC
Organism: Coregonus lavaretus; assembly: GCF_964263955.1. Classification (NCBI taxonomy): domain Eukaryota; kingdom Metazoa; phylum Chordata; class Actinopteri; order Salmoniformes; family Salmonidae; genus Coregonus; species Coregonus lavaretus. Next base: position 58,032,645 of record NC_139999.1, on the reverse strand, counting down.
AAGAGCGTACAGGTCACAGTGGTGGGTATTATATGGGGCTTTGGAGACAAAACGGATGGCACTGTGATAGACAACATCCAATTTGCTGAGTAGAGTGTTGGAGGCTATTTTGTAAATGACATCGCCGAAGTCAAGGATCGGTAGGATAGTCAGTTTTACGAGGGCATGTTTGGCAGCATGAGTGAAGGAGGCTTTGTTGCGAAATAGGAAACCGATTCTAGATTTAACTTTGGATTGGAGATTCTTAATGTGAGTCTGGAAGGAGAGTTTACAGTCTAACCAGACACCTAGATATTTGTAGTTGTCCACATACTCTAGGTCAGACCCGTCTAGAGTAGTGATTCTAGTCGGGTGGGCGGGTGCAAGCAGCGTTCGGTTGAAGAGCATGCATTTTGTTTTACTAGTGTTTAAGAGCAGTTGGAGGCTACTGAAGGAGTGTTGTATGGAATTGAAGCTCGTTTGGAGGTTTGTTAACACAGTGTCCAATGAAGGGCCAGATGTATACAAAATGGTGTCGTCTGCGTAGAGGTGGATCTGAGAGTCACCAGCAGCAAGAGCGACGTCATTGATATACACAGAGAAAATAGTTGGCCCAAGAATTGAACCCTGTGGCACCCCCATAGAGACTGCCATAGGTCCAGACAACAGGCCCTCCGATTTGACACATTGAACTCTATCTGAGAAGTAGTTGGTGAACCAGGCGAGGCAGTCATTTGAGAAACCAAGGCTATTTAGTCTGCCAATAAGAATGCGGTGGTTGACAGAGTCGAAAGCCTTGGCCAGGTCAATGAAAACGGCTGCACAGTACTGTCTATTATCGATCGCGGTTATAATATCGTTTAGGACCTTGAGCGTGGCTGAAGTGCACCCATGACCAGCTCGGAAACCGGATTGCATAGCGGAGAAGGTACGGTGGGATTCGAAATGGTCGGTGATCTGTTTGTTGACTTGGCTTTCAAAAACTTTTGAAAGGCAGGGCAGGATGGATATGGGTCTGTAACAGTTTGGATCTAGAGTGTCACCCCCTTTGAAGAGGGGGATGACCGCGGCAGCTTTCCAATCTCTGGGGATCTCAGACGTTACGAAAGAGAGGTTGAACAGGCTAGTAATAGGGGTTGCGACAATTTCGGCGGCTAGTTTTAGAAAGAAAGGGTCCAGATTGTCTAGCCCAGATGATTTGTAGGGGTCCAGATTTTGCAGCTCTTTTAGAACATCAGCTGTCTGGATTTGTGTGAAGGAGAAGCGGGGGGGGGCATGGGCAAGTTGCAGCGGAGGGTGCAGAGCTGGTGGCCGGGGTAGTGGTAGCCAGGTGGAAAGCATGGCCAGCCGTAGCAAAATGCTTGTTGAAATTCTCGATTATTGTAGATTTATCGGTGGTGATAGTGTTTCCTAGCCTCAGTGCAGTGGGCAGCTGGGAGGAAGTGCTCTTATTTTCCATGGACTTTACAGTGTCCCAAAACTTTTTGGAGTTAGTGCTACAGGATGCAAATTTCTGTTTGAAAAAGTTAGCCTTTGCTTTCCTAACTGCTTGTGTATATTGGTTCCTAACTTCCCTGAAAAGTTGCATATCGCGGGGACTATTTGATGCACATGCAGTACACTACAGGATGTTTTTGTGCTGGTCAAGGGCAGTCAATTCTGAGGAGAACCAGGGGCTATATCTGTTCTTAGTTCTGTATTTTTTGAATGGGGCATGTCTATTTAAGATTGAGAGGAAATTACTTTTAAAGAACAACCAGGCATCCTCTACTGACGGAATGAGATCTATATCCATCCAGGATACCTGGGCCAGGTCAATTAGGAAGGCCTGCTCGCTGAAGTGTTTTTGGGAGCGTTTGACAGTGATGAGGGGTGGTCGTTTGACCGCGGACCCGTTACGGACGCAGGCAATAAGGCAGTGATCGCTGAGATCCTGGTTGAAGACAGCGGAGGTGTATTTAGAGGGTAAGTTAGTCAGGATGATATCTATGAGGGTACCCATGTTTATGGATTTAGGGTTGTACCTGGTAGGTTCGTTGATAATTTGTGTGAGATTGAGGGCATCTAGTTTAGATTGTAGGATGGCCGGGGTGTTAAGCATATCCCAATTTAGGTCACCAAGCAGTACGAACTCTGAGGATAGATGGGGGGCAATCAATTCACATATGGTGTCCAGGGCACAGCTGGGGGCTGAGGGGGGTCTGTAGCAAGCGGCAACAGTGAGAGATTTATTTCTGGAAAGGTGGATTTTTAGAAGTAGAAGCTCAAACTGTTTGGGCACAGACCTGGATAGTATGATGGAGCTCTGCAGGCTATCTCTACAGTAGATTGCAACTCCACCCCCTTTGGCAGTTCTATCTAGACGGAAAATGTTATAGTTGGGGATGGAAATTTCAGAATTTTTGGTGGCCTTCCTAAGCCAGGATTCAGACACTGCTAGAACATCAGGGTTGGCGGAGTGTGCTAACGCAGTGAATAACTCAAACTTAGGAAGGAGGCTTCTGATATTTATGTGCAGAAAACCAAGACTTTTACGGTTACAGAAGTCAACAAATGATAGCTCCTGGGGAGTAGGAGTGATACTGGGGGCTGCAGGGCCTGGGTTAGCCTCTACATCACCAGAGGAACAGAGGAGGACTAGAATAAGGATACGACTAAAGGCTTTAAGAACTGGTCTTCTAGTGCGTTGGGTACATAGAATAAAGGGGGCAGTTCTCCGGGCGTTGTAGAAAAGATTCAGGGCATTATGTACAGAAAAGGATATGGAAGGATATGAGTACAGTTCAGGTAACCCTAAGCGTTGGGTAACAATGAAAGAGATAGCGTCATTGGAGGCATCGATTGAGCCGGTCTCGACGTGTATGGGGGGAGGAACAAAGGAACTATATGAGGCAGTTTGAGAGGGACTAGGGGTTCTACATTGAAATTGTATAATAAGAACTAACCCAAACAGCAATAGGCAAGGCATAATTGACATTGGAGAGAGGCATAAAGCAGTCACATGTGTTATTAGAGAGAGCTAAGACACAACTGGAAATAGCGATAACGTTTGGGCTAAGACTAAACAGAATAAACAGGACAGGGTACCGTGTAAAGGAACAGTCCAGCAGGCATCAGCTGTGCAGCTGAGTGATCATAAGGTCCAGTGAACAGCAATATGTGAGTCCGAGAGCAGTTCAAATTGGTGCTTCAGCACAGCTAGCAGGGAGCACAGTTGTAGTTTGCGTGTGCTAGCGGGCCGGGGCTGGCAGATGGATCTTCGTGGTCGTCGCAACGGGAAGTCTGTTGAAACCACATCAGACTATTTCGTCGGCAAACCAGTCGTGTTGGATCGGCGGGGCTCAGTGTCAACACTAGGAGGTCCCGTCCGGTTGACAGAGAGGTAGATAGCCAGGAGATGGGCCTGAGGCTAGCTCAAGGCTAACTGGTGCTTGCTATAGGGCAATGGTAATGGTAATCAGCCAACAACAGGTTGCAGCTAGCTAGCTGGTTGTGATGATCCGGCGCTAGGGTCCAGTGATTCCGGCAGAAAGTCCAATAAGCTCTGGGTCGATAGCACGCTGGGTCGATAGCACGCTGTGCAGACTGGCCGACGAATTGTCCAGGCTAGAGCTAGAGCTGGCTGGTGGATAGTGTAGGCCACGGACAATGGTGAAGACGCTAACGGTGACAAATAACAGGTAGCCACTATTTTCAGCTTACGGTTCTTGATGAAAGTTATAAAGAAATAATAGAATCCTTTCCACGTTGGGTGAGGCGGGTTGCAGGAAAGTATATTTAGTTAAAGAATGAAAGTAAAAAATTGAGAAATATAGACAAAAAAAACAAGAAACGGGATATTAACACAGGACGAAAAATAAAAGCGACCGCACTGCTACGCCATCTTGGAACTGGGTCACAAAGAGTGATTCTTGGTAGTCTTAAGCAAATCTACTTTGAAACAAAAGTATACACCTCACACACATGGTTATGGGCTTTAAAAAAAGAAGACACCTGTACCATGTCAGATATAGAGTTGAAATGTATTCAATTTTGAGTTTGCATCCCAATATTACACTTTATATACATCACAGAAGACTGAAATATAACAAAACTGTTTGATATTGAAACATCTGATTTTTGTCTGGCTTTTTGAAATAATCTTTATTTAATTATGAAATTATGAGAAATATGAATAACATTCCACCCATGAGGCCAAAGAGGGCACTTTTGGTCATTGACTTCAAGAAAGGTCTACAAGGTATAAAATACATAAAAAAGCTGTATACAAGCACGTTTTAAAGCTTTAACGTTGTAGGAGGTGTAACATTACAAATAATAATAATAAAATAAGAAGAAGAAGTATGTTGAAGTTTTAAAGTGGGGAATCTTGCTTTGCAAGCCTCATTAATAAGAAGTATGACAAAGATTTAAACTGAGACATTTGCTTTGCAAGTCCCATTAATAATAACAATGTAGGAGGACCACCGTCAGATGCTGTTCGCCCGAGCACAATGAACTTAGTAACTTTGATAAATAGTTTATCACAACGCACTACGCTTTATTACGGGCGACAGATTCTGTACACATCATTGCTTTCTGTATCAGAAAGTAGGCTGGCCCTCTTTGAAGTCTCGTAGATCGATGCATTGCACTCTTTTTGTTTATCTTGACTTTCATAAACATCCGCCGTACCTTACTTCATTGTTACAGATGTACGAGCTGCCAGACCCGGTCTCAGGGATGGCTAACACTGAAGATCCCTTCGATCTCCACTGAGTTAGGTAAATCTGATTGTAGTTTCTTTGCACCTTGGAATAATATCCAAAGCTCTCTTAAATTGGAAGCATTGGTGCCTCTGGGGCAATTCAGAAGGTTGAATGAGGACCTTTTTACTGAAGAATGTGTTTGTTTTATATGATTGTGTTTTACATTTTGTGTATTTTGATGTGTATATAGATGTGTATTGATGTGTATATTTGATACAGGCCTCATCTGTAAAAGAGACATGGTCTCAACATGACACCCTGTCAAAATAATGGTTAATAAATCAAATAAATAGCCTCAGTTTTCCTCTGTCCCGCTCTGCTTTGAGGCAGGAAATGCATTCCAGTGTGTTGCTCCTGGGTTCTTAAGATGACATCACGTCCCCCTTTGCTAACCCATCAGAATTCCAGAGGCGATTTAGTGCAAAAAAAAAGTGTGACAGTTGGTAGAGCATGGTGCTTTCAATGCCAGGAGGGTAGGTTTGATTCCTACTGGGGCCACCAACACAAAAATGAAAAACAGCTCGTTCATGAGAGAGGTCGAAGGAGAAAGGTAAAAATTGTGCAAGCTAGAAGGCGGGCCACCAACAGACAAATAACGGTGCAGTACAACAGTGGTGTACAGAACGGCATTTCAGAACGCACAACTCGTCCATCCTTATCATGGATGGGCTATTGCAGCAGACGACCACATCGGGTTCCACTCCTATCAAATAAAACAAGAAGAAGAGTATCCAGTGGGCACGCGATCACCAACACTGGACAACTGAGGAGTGGAAAAACATAGCCTGGAACATGACACCGAGTTCAGTTTACTTGAGTGGTCTGCGCAATCCCCAGACCTCAACCCAATAGAGTATCTTGAGGATGAGATGGAACGGGTCGTTGTCCCATGTGCTGTGTTTGTATTAGTGTTCTGTAAATCTGACACTGTAAGATTGTTTACTTAAAACTAAAGGCGCAGGGGGCCATAACCCACAGTGATCCAAGAAAATCTCCCCTCTCCAACTGGCAGCTGTGTCTTACCCTCATGATATGATACACACAGCGCATAGCAAGCGAAGGGCTTTGGGTTGGAATCAGTCTTCATTAAGGGTGTGTTCGTAAATTCAATCTGGAGTGCCAGAGTGCGCTCAGAGTAAGCTCTGGGCGTTCATAAATTCAGAGCGTTGTCAGATTGTCCGTTCCTAAATTCAAAGCGTTTCGCTCTCGGAGCGTTCAGGGCGCACATTGGACTCTCTGGCCGAAGAGTAGGGTTGATCCGAGCGTTCTGACCTCATAACGGCAGTCAAGCACCCAAGCTAACTGGCTAGCGTTGGCTAGCTTGCTAGCTACTTCCAGACACAAATGGGAGAACACCGTACTCTGACCATTTTACTCGCCCTAGCAGAGCTGGTTAGGCTGTTTTCATGTTATCCAGAGCGTTGGTGACTGTAACCGGCCATATTCAACGGGTGTTGAGCGTTCATAAATTCATCAGTTATTCTGTGCTAATTTACGAATGCACCCTATGACTGCATTTTCTTCTGCTGGCTCACCTCTTGAGTTCTGCTTGTCTCACTATTCGTTATTGATAACATAAGTAAGTCAAGCATAAGTCAAGCATTGGAGTGATTCAGTCATCAAGTTCTTTGTTGATTGTTGTCTTTGTGACTGAGTTGCTTAATGAAGTATTTATATCTGTCTATCTAGAATACGAGGTGGTTGATTGGCAGGAAAGACTAAGGTTATGGGAGGTGGCTGACTGTCTCTTATACTGGATAGTGGTTAACCATCTCTAAAATTGGTCAAGTGAAGTGATTGGCTCTCTTGCAGAGCAAGATTTGTGCTTGAGGCAATCTGGGAAACACTCTTTTCACGGCACTGTGATACCGAAGTGACCTTTTCGTAGCAGGTTAGGAGACTGAGGTTAAGGTTAGGAAAAGGGTTAGGGTTAGCAAAGATGCTCTCCTAACCTGCTAAGAAAATCACTTTGTATCGAAGTGGCGTAAAAAGAGCGTGTCCCTGTAAGCAAAGACATCCATACACAGTAATAAAGAGTGAATGTGTGGGGGTTGATAGGGTGATTATATGTACATGTATTTTAGACTGCAGGGAACAAGCTCCTGTTGAGCTGGTCAGGATTATCATGGTTCCATAGCCATGGCTATGATAGTTCAGTTGATTGGACCATGTTGTTTCGGACCATATTATATGATAGTTGTTTATCACCTTAGTGGTCAACTAAGGATGTCACTCACCGGCGGCGTCCACTCACGGGGCTGAACCTCATGAAGGAGCGGCTCCTCTGGACCCCACCCCCATCCGCGGGACACTCGAACCGCAGCCTCACCGACATCGTCCGCTGTCTGCCTGACACACACGATGTTGATTTAGTTACCGTACATATAGCCTACAGTGAACAGATTGAGGGCCTTAATCACTCAGGTTATTTTAGGATTCCAGGTTTTCTATGATCCCTCTTACACTGTGGGAAAGAATGTTCAAATGTATACAAAGTTTAATTGTTTTGTTTCACAGTAAACATTGCTACATTGATAATGAAATCAAATACCCCCAACTCACAGCACCAGAATATTTTCTCTGATTGAAGAAATCTCGAGGACACTAACCTTAAATGGTTTTGGCCTGAAAATCTGGTTACTTGTTTTGATGGCACTGGGCCCTGAATATTAGAAAGGACTTTTCTCCAATCCAGATAAACAGGATAGGGAGATTTTTTTCTACCATAACATAAAAAAAGTATAACTTCTTCATCCTCTCATCCATCCCCCCCTCACACACCCTCGTGTGAAGCCACAAAGTCACATAGAGGTCATCATCAATGCTTTCCTCCCATCCCTCACTCCAAACTAGGAGCGCAGTGACGTTCTGTGTGGTGAAGAATGGCTTACGTTTTGTATAGGGCTGTCAGAGTTAATCAGTTAACTGAAGTTAACTTTTTGTCATTTTAGTGCAAAACAATGTTTTAATCGTGATTAATCACATTGTCTGAAAGCATTCAAAATACATTGAAAACATCTAAAATACATAATCTATACAGTTAAAACAACAATGCAATGTCAAAAAAAGTTGACATTGAGGTTAAAGAAAGTGTGCTTTATCAGTTTACCTGATTTTACTTATGGTTACATTGGACAAAATTAAGACGTCAATATTCTTCTAAGGCTTTTTGTATAATAATTATTCAATTACAGCTCAATTTGAGCAAATTCTGAATTTGCGATTAACCTCGATTGATCACAGTAAATTCTGCAATTAACTTGAATACATTTTTGTAATAATTTGACAGCCCTAGTTTTGTAATTTCTCCCCTCACATGTCTCAGTTTGGAGTCATCCACTTCATTTGTACATTCTTTACCGATGTCAGATGGCTTTTTACTCTCTTCCACAGCCGCCAGCGTCACACACACACACACACACACACACACACACACACACACACACACACACACACACACACACACACACACACACACACACACACACACACACGCACACACACTCCCTCTCTGTCTGTGTGTAAGTTAGGCTCAGAGGGTCACTGTTGTTGACAGTGGAGCCGATCTAGGCGAGGGCCATGGAGAGACACTGAGATTGAGAACCCAGAACTTCTCATCCTCCCTCGGGTTGTAACTCATGCAATTTCCTGCCGGAGGTAGAAATTTGCACAGAGCTAAGCAATAGTTTGGACAGGCAAACCATTTTTGCTGCTACTCACTAATAAAGGCAACTTAGTGAAACCAGACATATAAAATGTCAACATTTTGAACAACAGTATACAACTGCTAAAATATATTGTAATTGTCCTTGAAGACAGCATATCCACCAACAACCCTAGAAAATAATGAATTTAGACTTTGAACATTTCGTGTTCCCTGTCTCCATGTTTATATCTACAACTAAAACGTATTTGCTTGAGAGGCCATTAGGACAGTGTTTAGTGGATATAAGGATATACAACTCTTTATTAAAGGTCCAATGCAGCCATTTGTGTCTCAATATCAAATAGTTTCTGGGTAACAATGAAGTACCTAACTTTGATTGTTATTTATTAAAATGGTCATAATGAAACCAAAATAGCTTCTTAGCAAAGAGCAATTTCTCAAGCAAGAATTTTGCTAGGACTGTCTGGGCATGGTCTGAGTGGGGAGGGGAAAACTGAAAACTAGCTGTTATTGGCAGAAAGGTTTGGAACTCTCGTTCTTATTGGTCTATTAATTACCGCCTGGGAATGTCACCAGGCAGGCCATAACTCCCTCCCACCAAAACAGGCTGATATTTCAGGTGGTCTTTTCAAACAGCTATTACACTAAAAGGGCATTATCATTTTCACAATTTCACAGTAGTATTCAAACCTCATAGTGTGGAAATATATATAAAATCACGTTTTTGACTGCATTGGGCCTTTAATGTATCTACTCAATGATGCAATGCAGGGTTATCCAGTTTAAGATAGTCCTTTCTGCTTTGCTACATAATACTTTATGAATGGAGGTAGCACAATATCAAAGAGACTCCAGTCAAGGCAAAGAGGCAAATCAGACTATTAGACTACTTTATGTCAGTATGTGTCTAATAATGGTCTATGAAGGAGGTCACTGGACATACTCTCTGCTGCAGTACTGATGAATTGTCATTGTCAAAGAGTCTAACCAAGAGAAGAAATAGTCTAATATGGGAAACAACCATGCCAAGAGGTGAAATGAAAGTATAGGCTAGAATAGAGATCAAGACAGAGACAGACAAGAGGCAAATGTTACGTTCACACACTCTCCGAGAAAGAGCTTGGGATCTCCTGAGGTAACTTCAGGGTACGTGTACGTTTGGACCCTTCAGCTTTCAGTGTCAGATCTACACAACCACGAGAGAAAGAATGGACACAACAGGGGAGGGACTCTGCGAGATTAACCTTTAAAAAATGTTTACAGGGGGCCTTGTGGAATCTGGCTCATCTGAAAACTGTTACATCCTCCCTATGAGAGATTTGTCCCTAACACTGGACAAATAAACAGGGATGCTTTGAGTGGGAAGGAGTTGACTTCATGAGCGCCATCCTCGCACATGTTCCAACACACGGCTTTAATAAACACGTCTCCTCTGCTCTATGAGAATGTATGGCTCAGATGGTGTTTGGAGAGGTGTGTACCATTTCCATAATAATGTTAGCGCTGGTATATTTTAGGAAGGGAACAAGGATTAAGATGCGTGTGATGTGAGAGAGGCCACATAAATAATGGGTGATTAAGTTACTGAAAGTCTTTTAATCTTGACACCAGGTTCACTTTGACTCGGATAGACGTGTCTCTCCACATGACAACACGCTGCAGTTACCAAGCCCGGGCCAACTGAAATATTAGCACAAAGAAAGGATCCAGGAAGAAAAGTGTCCTTATGAAAACTAAATAGACAATCTGGAGAATCACAACTGTTTGCTTCTTTCTTTGCTATTTTACACAAAGTGGCCCAGAATCACTAGAATTATTATCTTACTTGACCCAAAGTCCAAACGTTATGAGTCCACTAAGTCGGTGTTGACTCCTGTCACCTGAAGACCTCCCCTCATGATACGAAAAGGTGGCGTAGTCTAGCAATTTAGTCCACATTATAAAGTCAGGTCCAAAATTATTGGCACCCTTGATAAAGATGAGCAAAAAAGACTGCATGAAATAAATAATACAAATACTGAGCTATATTGTATGCTCCAACATAAAAATATATATATATATTTTATACTAATACAATTGCTCAGAGAAAGTAATATTATTTTTCTCAATAAGATCCGGATCAAAATGATTGGCACCCCTATTCTTCAATACCTTTTAATACCTTACCTTGTGAGCATAATGGCACTGAGCCTTTTTCTATAATTATTTATTGAGATTAGAGAACACATTGGGAGGGATCTTAGAACATTCCTTCATACTGGATCTTTCCAGATCCTTGATATCCTTCATCTGCGCTTATGGACTGCCCTCTTAAATTCAAACCACAGGTTTTCAATGGGGTTCAAGTCCAGAGACCGCGAAGGCCATTGCAAAATGTTGATTTTGTGGCCAATTAACAATTTATTTCAAACCAAGTTTTCTGGTTGTGTACACAGCCAAGTTTCAGCCTCCTGGCCGAGACAACCAGGTTTTTGGCGGAAATGTCCTGGTACTGGGTAAAGTTCATGATGCCATTGACCTTAACAAGGGCCCCAGGACCAGTGGAAGCAAAATAGCCCCATAACGTCAAGGACCCAACACCATATTTTACAGTTATGTGTTTCTTTTCTGCATATACAGTGAGGGAAAAAAGTATTTGATCCCCTGCTGATTTTGTGCGTTTGCCCACTGACAAAGACGTGATCAGTCTATGATTTAATGGTAGGTTTATTTGAACAGAGAGACAGAATAACAACAAAAAAATCCAGAAAAACACATGTAAAAAATGTTATGAATTGATTTGCTTTTTAATGAGGGAAATAAGTATTTGACCCCTCTGCAAAACATGACTTAGTACTTGGTGGCAAAACCCTTGTTGGCAATCACAGAGGTCAGACATTTCTTGTAGTTGGCCACCAGGTTTGCACACATCTCAGGAGGGATTTTGTCCCACTCCTCTTTGCAGATCTTCTCCAAGTCATTAAGGTTTTGAGGCTGACGTTTGGTAACTAGAACCTTCAGCTCCCTCCACATATTTTCTATGGGATTAAGGTCTGGAGACTGGCTAGGCCACTCCAGGACCTTAATGTGCTTCTTCTTGAGCCACTCCTTTGTTGCCTTGGCCGTGTGTTTTGGGTCATTGTCATGCTGGAATACCCATCCACGACCCATTTTCAATGCCCTGGCTGAGGGAAGGAGGTTCTCACCCAAGATTTGATGGTACATGGCCCCGTCCATCGTCCCTTTGATGCGGTGAAGTTGTCCTGTCCCCTTAGCAGAAAAACACCCCCAAAGCATAATGTTTCCACCTCCATGTTTGACGGTGGGGATGTTGTTCTTGGGGTCATAGGCAGCATTCCTCCTCCTCCAAACACGGCGAGTTGAGTTGATGCCAAAGAGCTCGATTTTGGTCTCATCTGACCACAACACTTTCACCCAGTTCTCCTCTGAATCAATCAGATGTTCATTGGCAAACTTCAGACGGGCCTGTATATGTGCTTTCTTGAGCAGGGGGACCTTGCGGGCGCTGCAGGATTTCAGTCCTTCACGGCGTAGTGTGTTACCAATTGTTTTCTTGGTGACAATGGTCCCAGCTGCCTTGAGATCATTGACAAGATCCTCCCGTGTAGTTCTGGGCTGATTCCTCACCGTTCTCATGATCATTGTAACTCCACAAGGTGAGATCTTGCATGGAGCCCCAGGCCGAGGGAGATTGACAGTTATTTTGTGTTTCTTCCATTTGTGAATAATCGCACCAACTGTTGTCACCTTCTCACCAAGCTGCTTGGCGATGGTCTTGTATCCCATTCCAGCCGTGTGTAGGTCTACAATCTTATCCCTGACATCCTTGGAGAGCTCTTTGGTCTTGGCCATGGTGGAGAGTTTGGAATCTGATTGATTGATTGCTTCTGTGGACAGGTGTCTTTTATACAGGTAACAAACTGAGATTAGGAGCACTCCCTTTAAGAGTGTGCTCCTAATCTCAGTTCATCACCTGTATAAAAGACACCTGGGAGCCAGAAATCTTTCTGATTGAGAGGGGGTCAAATACTTATTTCCCTCATTAAAATGCAAATAAATGTATAACATTTTTGACATGCATTTTCCTGGATTTTGTTGTTGTTATTCTGTCTCTCACTGTTCAAATAAACCTACCATTAAAATTATAGACTGATCATTTCCTTGTCAGTGGGCAAATGTACAAAATCAGCAGGGGATCAAATACTTTTTCCCTCACTGTACATATTTATTTAGACGAAATACCAACCAGTTGTGCTGTAGAAAAGGATCCTATTCGATAGCACCCTTGGCATCATTTCAAGCCAGCTGTGGAGTGAGTTTAAGGCACGTTCTTACCTCAGTGTGCATAGATATATATACAGTTGAAGTCGGAAGTTTACATACACTTAGTTTGGAGTCATTAAAATTCGTTTTTCAACCACTCCACAAATGTCTTGTTAACAAACTATAGTTTTGGCAAGTCGGTTAGGACATCTACTTTGTGCATGACACAAGTAATTTTTCCAACAATTGTTTACAGACAGATGATTTCACTTATAAATCACTGTATCACAATTCCAATGGGTCAGAAGTTTACATACACTAAGTTGACTGTGCCTTTAAAAAGCTTGGGAAATTCCATAAAATGATGTCATGGCTTTAGAAGCTTCTGACAGGCTAATTGACATAATTTGAGTCAATTGGAGGTGTACCTGTGGATGTATTTCAAGGCCTACCTTCAAACTCAGTGCCTCTTCTTTGAAATCAAAAGAAATCAGCCAAGACCTCAGAAAAAAAATTGTAGACCTCCACAAGTCTGGTTCATCCTTGGGAGCAATTTCCAAACGCCTGAAGGTACCACGTTCATCTGTACAAACAATAGTACGCAAGTATAAACACCATGGGACCACGCAGCCATCATACCATTCAGGAAGGAGACGCGTTCTGTCTCCTAGAGATGAACGTACTCTGGTGCGAAAAGTGCAAATCAATCCCAGAACAACAGCAAAGGACCTTGTGAAGATGCTGGAGGAAACAGGTACAAAAATATCTATATCCCCAGTAAAACGAGCCCTATATCGACATAACTTGAAAGGCCGCTCAGCAAGGAAGAAGCCACTGCTCCAAAACCGCCATAAAAAAGCCAGACTACGGTTTGCAACTGCACATGGGGACAAAGATCGTACTTTTTGGAGAAAAGTCCTCTGGTCTGATGAAACAAAAATAGAACTGTTTGGCCACAATGACCATCGTTATGTTTGGAGGAAAAAGCGGGACGCTTGCAAGCCGAACAACACCATCCCAACCGTGAAGCACGGGGGTGGCAGCATCATGCTTTGGGGGTGCTTTGCTGCAGGATGAACTGGTGCACTTCACAAAATAGATGGCATCATGAGGAAGGAAAATTATGTGGATTTATTGAAGCAACATCTCAAGACATCAGTCAGGAAGTTAAAGCTTGGTCGCAAATGGGTCTTCCAAATGGACAATGACCCCAAACATACTTCCAAAGTTGTGGCAAAATGGCTTAAGGACAACAAAGTCAAGGTATTGGAGTGGCCATCACAAAGCCCTGACCTCAATCCTATAGAACATTTGTGGGCAGAACTGAAAAAGTGTGTGCGAGCAAGGAGGCCTACAAACCTGACTCAGTTACACCAGCTCTGTCAGGAGGAATGGGCCAAAATTCACCCAACTTATTGTGGGAAGCTTGTGGATGGCTACCCGAAACGTTTGACCCAAGTTAAAACATTTAAAGGCAATGCTACCAAATACTAATTGAGTGTATTTAAACTTCTGACCCCCTGGGAATGTGATGAAAGAAATAAAAGCTGAAATAAATAATTCTCTCTACTATTATTCTGACATTTCACATTCTTAAAATAAAGTGGTGATCCTAACTGACCTAAAACAGGGATTTTTACTAGGATTAAATGTCAGGAATTGTGAAAAACTGAGTTTAAATGTATTTGGCTAAGGTGTATGTAAACTTCCGACTTCAACTGTATATATCCTCAGCAATTCATTTTTGTCCTCTCTAGTGGACATCAGTTCTTGGTACGTATCTCTGAGGCCATACAAGCCACTGTATTCAGTCCTGTTGTCCCTTTGAGAGGACATTCTGGGCTTTTCAATGATATCACATGTGGGGATGTGACCTTGACATTTTTATCTTATTGGTTCTTTTAAAAAATGACTGCCATCAAAATTAGCACATTTTATGGAATACAAAATAAAAAATGTGTCTAATTATTAATTATAATTTTAGAGAGTTTGATATTCAAATTGTTTCTAGTAAGTGAATATCTCAGGAATAGTTAAGTGAGTTGTCAGGACTGTGTAATAATTTTTTCACATTAAATAAGAGTTAAATAAGAGCTTATCAAGAAATGTCCTCTGTTGTGGACACCCGGATGCCTCAACTATGTTTTTCATCTACTGTACCCATTGAATGTAATGTTATTTTTTTCATATTTACGTCCTAATGACCACTACAGAGGACCGTTTTTCTTGGTAACATGTTTTTTTCCCCCACCCCAAACACTTATGTCTCAGTGTTATAAAGGCATTCTGACAGGCAGCTGAAGTGTAACTGAAACTCCCTGGTGATCAGTCACAGCAAACGCTAGTGTCAGGGAACAAAGCCTATTAGCTGTACTCGTTTACCTAAGCCACTCTCTGCAGGAGGATTACCAGGGCAAGGTTAAGTGACTAAATAAAGATTGTTAAAAGAGGAATGTCAGTCGCAGTGGGGTAACTCATACCACAATGGTTGTCATGGTTGAGAAATCATATCCAGCTTGCCAAAACTGGTTGAAATGGCATTACTCATTAAAACCAGAAACAGATTGAAGGTACACTACCGGTCAAAAGTTTGGACTCACCTACTCTTCAAGGGTTTTTCTATGAAATAACATATACGGAATCATGTAGTAACCAAAAAAGTGTTAAACAAATCAAAATATATTTTATATTTGAGATTCTTCAAATAGCCACCCTTTGCCTTGATGACAGGTTTGCACACTCTTGGCATTCTCTCAACCAGCTTAACTTGGAATGCTTTTCCAACAGTCTTGAAGGAGTTCCCACATATGCTAGGCACTTGTTGGCTGCTTTTCCTTCACTCTGCGGTCCAATTCATCCCAAACCATCTCAATTTGGTTGAGGTCGGGGGATTGTGGAGGCCAGGTCATCTGATGCAGCACTATTTGTTTTATTTATTTCACCTTTATTTAACCAGGTAAGCCAGTTGAGAACAAGTTCTCATTTACAACTGCGACCTGGCCAAGATAAAGCAAACCAGTGCGATAAAAACAACAACACAGAGTTACATATGGGGTAAAACAAAACATAAAGTCAAAAATACCACAGAAAAAATATATACAGTGTACCTTGGTCCGACCATTTATACAACGAACGTGACATTTTGTTTTTGTTTAGTGTCACTGTTTTGTTTAGTTCTCTGTTGGTTATGTTATTTTATGAAATCTTGTTTCTTGTTGGTATTCAAATATATTCAGACCCCTTGACTTTTTCCACATTTTGTTACGTTACAGCTTTATTCTAAAATTGATGGAATTGTTTTTTCCCCCTCATCAATCTACACCCAATACCCCATAATGACAAATCAAAAACAGGTTTATATAATTTTTTGCTAACTTATTTTAAAAAACTGAAATTTTATATTTACGTAAGTATTTAGACTGTTTACTCAGCACTTTGTTGAAGCACCTTTGGCAGCGATTACAGCATCGATTCTTCTTGTGTATGATACTACAACCTTCGCACACCTGTATTTGGGGAGTTTCTCCCATTCTTCTCTGCAGATCCTCTCAAGCTCTGTCAGGTTGGGTGGGGAGCGTTGCTGCACAGCCATTTACACGTCTCTAAAGAAATTTTAGATTGGATTCAAGTCCGAGCTCTGGCTGGGCCACTCAAGGACATTCAGAGACTTGCCCCGAAGCCACTCCTGCGTTGTCTTGGCTGTGTGCTTAAAGTCGTTGTCCTGTTGGTAGGTGAACCTTCGCCCCAATCTGAGGTCCTCAGCGCTCTGGAGCAGGTTTTCATCAAGGATCTCTCTGTACTTTGCTCCGTTCATCTTTCCCTCGATCCTGACTAGTCTCCCAGTCCCTGCTGCTGAAAAACATCCCCACAGCATGCTGATGCTGCCACAATCATGCTTCACCGTAGGGATGGTGCCAGGTTTCCTCCAGACGTGATGCTTGGCATTCAGGACAAATAGTTCAATCTTGGTTTCATCAGACCAGAGAATCTTGTTTCTCATGGTCTGAGAGTCTTTAGGTGCCTTTTGGCAAACTCCAAGCGGACTGTCAAGTGCCTTTTACTGAGGAGTGGCTTCCGTCTGGCCACTCTACCATAAAGGCCTGATTGGTGGAGTGCTGCAGAGTTGTCCTCCTGGAAGGTTCTTCCATCTCCACAGAGGAACTCCAGAGCTCTGTCAGAGTGACCATCGGGTTCTTGGTCACCTCCCTGACCAAGGCCCTTTGCCCCCGATTGCTCAGTTTGGCCGGGCGGCCAGCTCTAGGAAGAGTCTTGGTGGTTCCAAACTTCTTCCATTTAAGAATGATGGAGGTCACTGTGTTCTTGGGGACCTTTAAAGCTGCAGCCATTTTTTGGTACCCTTCCCCAGAGCTGTGGCTCTACGGACAATTCCTTCGACCTCATGGCTTGGTTTTTGCTCTGACATGCACTGTCAACTGTGGGACCAGTGTGTGCCTTTCCAAATAATGTTCAATCAATTCAATTTACCACAGGTGGACTCCAATAAAGTTGTAGAAACATCTCAAGGATGATCAATGGAAACAGGATGCACCGGATCTCAATTTCGAATCTCATAGCAAAGGGTCTGAATACTAATGTGAATACATATTTCTGTTTTTTATTTTTAATAAATGTGCAAACATTTCTAAAAACCTGTTTTCGTTTTGTCATTATGCGGTATTGTGTGTAGTTTGCTGAGGATTTTTATTTATTTAATCCATTGTAGAATAAGGCTGTAACGTAACAAAATATGGAAATAGTCAAGTGGTCTGAATACTTTCCGAAGGCACGGTATACTGAAAAAATATATAAATGCAACATGTAAAGTGTTGGTCCCATGTTTCATGAGCTGAAATAAAATATCAAAGAAAATGTCCATACACACAAAAAGCGTATTTCTCATCAAATGTTGTTTTTAAATTGGTTTACATCCCTGTTAGTGAGCATTTCTCCCTTGCCAAAAAAATCCATCCACCTGAAAGGTGTGGCATATCAAGAAGCTGATTAAACAGCATGATCATTACACCGTTACACCTTGTGCTGGGGACAATAAAAGGCCACTCTAAAATGTGCAGTTTTGTCACACAACACAATGCCACAGATGTCTCAAGTTTTGAGGGAGCGTGCAATTGGCATGCTGACTGCAATAATGTCACCAGAGCTGTTGCCAGAGAATTGAATGTTAACTTCTCTACCATGTCATTTTAGAGAATTTGGCAGTACGTCCATCCGGTTCTTCACATGAGGGATTGTCTGAGACAATGAAACTGTGAGTTTGCTAAACCAAAAAAATTCTGCACAAACTGTCAGAAACCGTCTCAGGGAAGCTCATCTGCATGCTCGCCGTCCTCACCAGGGTCTTTACCTGACTGCAGTTTGGTGTCATAACCGACTTCAGTGGGCAAATGCTCACCTTCGATGGCCACTGGCACGCTGGAGAAGTGTGCTCTTCACGGATGAATCCCGGTTTCATCTGTACCAGTCAGATGGCAGACATCGTGTATGGCATCATGTGGGCGAGCGGTTTTCTGATGCCAACATTGTGAACAGAGTGCCCCATGGTGGCGGTGGGGTTATGGTATGGGCAGGCATAAGCTACGGACAATGAACACAATTGCATTTTATCGATGGCAATTTGAACGCACAGAGATACCTCAACGAGATCCTGAGGCCCATTGTCGTACCAGTCATCCGCCGCCATCACCTTCTGTTTCAGCATGATAATGCACAGATAAGGATCTGTACACAATTCCTGGAAGCTGAAAATGACCAGTTCTTCCATTGTCTGCATACTCACCAGACATGCCACCCATTGAGCATGTTTGGGATGCTCTGGATCGACGTGTACGACAGCATATTCCAGTTCCCGCCAATATCCGGCAACTGCGCACAGCCATTGAAGAGGAGTGGGACAACATTCCACAAGCCACAATTAACAGCCTGATCAACTCTATGCGAAGGAGATGTGTGATGCTGCATGAGGCAAATGGTGGTCACACCAGATACTGACTGGTTTTCTGATCCACGCCCCTACCTTATTTCAAGGTATCTGTGACCAACAGATGCATATTTGTATTCCCAGTCATGTGAAATCCATATATTAGGGCCTAATGAATTTATTTAAATTGACTGATTTCCTTATTTGAACTGTAACTCAATAAAATCTTTGAAATTGCTGCATTTATATTTTTGTTCAGTGTAGCTCCATAGCTGATGTGTGTATGTCGTGTATGTTCTAGGTCTACATGGGCAACCTGAACTTCTACCTGGGCAGGGTGCAGTACGACACCCTCAGCCTGTCCACCTTCCCCCTGGAGGCCCAGATAGTGGCGGGGCCTCCATCATAGCCCTCATCATCCTCATCATAGTGCTCATCTACAGGTACGTGTGTGGGGGGGGGCAAGCATTTGCATTTGTTTACATTAACATTTTGTACCTTGAGCTATGATTGTAATTCTAATGTGTGTCTCTATGTTTGCACTCTCTCTCTCTCTCTCTCTCTCTCTCTCTCTCTCTCTCTCTCTCTCTCTCTCTCTCTCTCTCTCTCTCTCTCTCTCTCTCTCTCTCTCTCTCTCTCTCTCTCTCTCTCTCTCTCTCTCTCTCTCTCTCTCTCTCTCTCTCTCTCTCTCTCTGTCTGTCTGCCTATGTTTTTGAATAATAAAAGTTGTAAATATGCTTTATGAGTAGTTCATGACCCCTAAGGTGTCAACACATACATTTTACTTTTTCAAAAGGGCTTTCTTCATTCTGATTGTTTTATACTGTTCAATCTTTCATCAACCAACAATAGTTTTTAGCATTTTGAGCACGGACAACAAACACAATTGCATTTGATCAATGGCAATTTCAATACACAGAGATACCGTGATGAGATCCTGAGGCCCATTGTCGTGCCATTCATCCGCCACTATCACCTCATGTTTCCATGTCGCAATGATTTGTACACAATTCCTGAAAATGTCCCAGTTCTTACATGGCCTGCATACTCACCAGACATGTCACCCTTTGAGCATGTTTGGGATGCTCTGGATCAACGTGCACGACAGCGTGTTCCAGTTCACGCCAATATCCAGCAACTTCACACAGCCATTGAAGTGGAGGGGTCAACATTCAACTGCCTGATCAACTCTATGCAAAGAAAATGTGTCACACCAGATACTGACTGGTTTTCTGATCCACGTCCCTACCATTTGGGGGGGCTTTCTGTGACCAACAGATGCATATCTGTGTTCTCAGTCATGTGAAATCCATAGATTAGGGCCTAATTAATTTATTTCAATTGACTGATTTCCTTATATGAACTGTAACAGTAAAATATTTTAAATTGTTGCATGTTGTGTTTATATTTTTGTTCAGTGTATATATTTTAAAAAACTTTAAAAGTTGACCTCACTATTGAAAGAATTGTCGTTGTGTAAACCCTTTTAGCTTTCTTTGACTGATTGAGGATGTCATCTATTGTAATGATGAGCATTGCGAGTCTTTTCGGTTAGCCTTTTGGCTCTGTTCACCTAAAAGAGCCGTTAATTTTTCTCCCAAACGGCTCTTCGTTGAGTACTGCTTTTTTAACATACTGCAAAAAATTTGCGTGGACCAGAATGAGGATCTCTCCTCACTACCTAATGAGTGGTTATTTTACAGAGGCGATTCGGTTCCCGACGTTCACCAAAAAGAGCAGTTCAAAAAGAGCAGTTCATTCGCGAACGACCCATCACTAGTCTATTGCAGTGAGTGTTTCTCGTTGTTACTAAGTCACCGTTTTGGGAAGGGATGTTTCTCCTTACTTCTCTGCATGTTGAGCATAGCTGTTCACTCAGGGGACCATTAGTCATCAATGCACTTTAACTCCAGCATGACCGGTCCCGAAGAGCCACTAAGATTCCTTTGGCTCTGCGCCACAGATGACGGGGCCCCGCAAAGCACAATCTCTGCTCTCCTTGCAAAGAAACTAACAACGACCCTCTCCTAAGGAGGCATTTGTAAAGTATAAACACTCTGGAAACATTTGGACCCATATGGAAATAGAGCTTATGAGAGTTGATGAGCCCAATTAAGTCCGTTGTGCAACGTATAATATTTAGTGTATCCCAAAAGCATTATGTGGTCAAAGCATTTTCCTCAGGGGAAAAAAATGGTGGTAAGAAGTCATGCTCACTCTGTTTGGGGCGCTCCTAAAGATTTACAGAGGGGTCTGGGACAGGGGAATGACAGATAGTGAGTGAGTGAGTGAGTGAGAGTGTGAGAGAGAGCGAGAGAGAGAGAGACATATTTTCACTGACACTGAAAAGCTATTTCACAGAGATGGAGGGATGGGGAGGTGAACGGACAGGGGCTACAGAGGGGAACAAAGAATCCCCAGAAAGCAGCATGTTCCACCTTTTCTTTTTGTTTTGAGTTTTAGTCACTGGACACGAGGTAAGGGGACAACAAGCGTTTCTCCGTATGTTGTGGTTGAGAAAAGAGACGTTGTGTAACGTTGTTTCCTAGGAGATAATTCATCCTCCAACCACAGGGGAGAGGAAAGCAACGAAGTGCATCATTCAATTCTATCGGTGTATGGGTATGCATATGCATTAATTTAGAGAGTAAGACTAAAAGAGACACACTATCAAAAAAAATCAGAGCTCTTCCTCAACTTCACTTCAACCAAATGTACATGCAAACATACTGTATGAATACTCCCTGCATCCCCCCAAAGAGAGATGGGGAAAAAGAGACATGCCCCAAATCAGTTCCTTGTGTTTCCAGCTTCACATGTGATTGTGTACATTGGAGAAGGGGGCCTGTGTTTACATGTGAGAGGTGTATGCTGGGCTCTCATAGGGGGGCTACTCACACATCCAGAGCCAGCCTCACCAAGAGACTGCGTAAATCCCTCACAGGTCAGCAGTAATTGGTAAGAAACAGCCTCCCCCAACAGGCAGAAAGGTCCACAATAGGGCCCAGAGGAGGGCACCCGACACAGACGTACACACAGAGACAGACCTAGGCTACACACTTGTACAGTAAGAGGTATACCTTCCCCCAATATACCTACACAATATTCACATACACTACATGACCAAAAGTATGTGGACACCTGCTCATTCAACATCTCATTCCAAAATCATGGGCAATAATATGGAGTTGGTCCCGTCTTTGCTGCTATAACAGCCTCCATCTAGATGTTGGAATATTGCTGCTGGGAATTGCTTCCATTCAGCCACAAGAGCATTAGTGAGGTCGGGCACTGATGTTGGGCGATTAGGTCTGGCTCGCAGTCGGCATTACAATTCATCCCAAAGGTGTTCGATGGGGTTGAGGTCAGGGCTCTGTGCAGGTCAGTCAAGTTCTTCCACACCGATCTCGACAAATCATTTCTGTATGGAACTCGCTTTGTACATGGGGGCATTGTCATGCTGAAACAGGAAAGGGCCTTCCCCAAACTGTTGCCACAAAGTTGGAAGAACAGAATAATCTAGAATGTCATTGTATGCTATAGCGTTAAGTTTTCCCTTCACTGGAAGTAAGGGGCCTAGCCCCAACCATGAAAAACAGCCCCAGACCATTATTCCTCCTCCACCAAACTTTACAGTTGGCACTATGCATTCGGGCAGGTAGCGTTCTCTTGGCATTCGCCAAACACAGATATGTTCGTCGGACTGCCAGATGGTGAAGCGTGATTCATCACTCCAGAGAACACCTATCCACTGCTCCAGAGTCCAATGGCGGCGAGCTTTACACCACTCCAGCCGACGCTTGGCATTGTGCATGGTGATCTTAGGCTTGTGCGGCTGCTCGGCCATGGAAACCCATTTTATGAAGCTCCCAACAAACATTTATTGTGCTGACGTTGCTTCCAGAGGCAGTTTGGAACTCGGTAGTGAGTGTTTCAACCGAGGATAGATGATTTTTACACGCTACGCGCTTAAGCACTCAGCGGTCCCATTCTGTGAGCTTGTGTGGCCTACCACTTCGCGGCTGAGCCGTGTTCCTAGACGTTTCCAGTTCACAATAACAGCACTTACAGTTGGCCGGGTCAGCTCTAGCAGGGCAGAAATTTGACGAACTGACTTGTTGGAAAGGTGGCATCCTATGACAGTCCCACGTTGAAAGTCACTGAGCTCTTCAGTACGCCCATTCTACTGCCAATGTTTGTCTATGGAGATTACATGGCTGTGTGCTCGATTTGATACACCTGTCAGCAACGGGTGTGGCTGAAATAGCAGAATCCACTCATTTGAAGGGGTGTCCACATACCTTTGTATATATACTGTATATATACCCCCACACTCAGACATATACATTCAAAGAAATAACAAACACATAAATAAGCACACACAGAAACACAGCCTGGACCACAGGTTGACCACAGGTTGGAACCAGAGAGACCCTCTCATAAAGAAAAGGCCCATAACGTGAATACCCATTAAATCTTGATGCCAAATCTGTAACCTGAAACCATGAGATGCTTTAGCGCCATATAAGCCAGCACAGACTTCCTTTAAACACGTTGTTCACATACAGGGAACATGTTAAACATGTTTTAAGATATTCTGGATATTTAATGGTCAGTCAAAATGTTTTCTCCAGATGCTGCATGCCTCTCTCCATGCTCTCGTTCTCCGCTCCTAAGTTTGGTGATGAACTTGGCCCCTGCATGATTTATCATGGCGTATTAATCATTCCCTTATTGTTGTCATATTTTCATCATGGCATAATTAACAGCATTATTTATTTGCTGTGATTGAATCAAATGTGAATCAAATGACATTTCTGCCTCTAAAGTTCAAGTCAAACCCTGTTTTGTAGTGTCAAATGTGAGAAATTATATCTGAACGATTGTTGCCCTTTCACCGTATTGGCATTGTGCTCATCCATTATAACCTTCCTCTTAACAATAGGAAGGCCATTTATATTGATCTTCCAGGCAACGTCCCAAATGGCACTTTATTCCATATAGAGTGCACTACTTTTGACTAGGGCCAAAAGACTACATTGTGTATAGGGAATAGGGTGCCATTTGGGACACAACTCCAGACATTCAAAGCTGTTATGAAAATCACTCCGGAATCAACAATACAGGACCTCAGACTGGGGCGAAGGTTCACCTTCCAACAGGACAATGACCCTAAGCACACAGCCAAGACAACGCAGGAGTGGCTTCGGGACAAGTCTCTGAATGTCCTTGAGTGGCCTAGCCAGAGCCTGGACTTGAACCTGATCGAACATCTCTGAAGAGACCTGAAAATAGCTGTGCAGCAAAGCTCCCCAGACAACCTGACAGAGCTTGAGAGGATCTACAGAGATGAATGGGAGAAACTCCCCAAATACAGGTGTGCCAAGCTTGTAGCGTCATACCCAAGAAGAATCGCGGCTGTAATCGCTTCAAGTAAAGGGTCTGAATACAAACATTTATAAAAACCTGTTTTTGCTTTGTCATTAATGGGGTATTGTGTGTAGATTGATGAAGAAAAAAAACAATTTAATACATTTTAGAATGAGGCTGTAACCTAACAAAATGTGGAAAAAGACAAGGGGTCTGAATACTTTCCGAATGCACTGTAGGAGTACCTGTTTCTTTGTTAACCGCTCAACACAGAATAGCCGCATGTGTGCACTCCCTCAAATCGTTTGGAGAAAATATCCTTTATATTTTATTCAGCTATGTTCAATTGTATTCTTCATCCTATAAAATAATGTAAAATAATGCCACGGAATTCTAAGCAAATCTTGTCTGCTAAATGAACTAGTGTAGCCCACAGCCATTTGGCATAGCCAGATCAGGACCTAACATAAGGACAACTCAGAGTATGCTATTCTGTTCTTCTGAAATAGACTACATTTTCCTCATATCATGTTTCTTTAGACCTGTCTAAAATAAATAATGGATTTATTGTGAAGGTGTAGGCTTTATTACATTAATTTATTAGACTTTTTTAAATGTAGATGTTCCAAAGGTCTGCATCAGTGGCTTGTAGGCTATGTGTGGAAGCTAGGAGATGCTAAATGTGTTTATGTTAATTAACGGTAAATTACCGTGAGACCGACAGTTATTTGCTTGACAATCAACGGCTGACAACATTTTGTGACCGCCACAACCCTAGGTGGGACAATGTGTCTGGCTATTCAGTAGCCAGCAGGTAAAATTGCGTAGAAACAGATTATAGTTTTCAATATTTTATATGAAGAAAAGTTTATGTGCATTTTGACTTTATATGAATATAATGTATTTTTCCCTGCACCACTCTCCATCATTATGATCACCATATTGTTCAAAAACAACTGTTGTTGTCCCCTAAAAAACATGCTAATAAAATGTGATGAGCAGGGCCGGCTCCAAGCATAAGCATATTTATCTGAAAATGATCTGTTATTGGCAGAGAGGTTTGGAACTGTCTTTCTTTTTGGTCTATTAACTAATTTACCGCATGGTGATGTCACCTTGGAAGGCCAACACTCCATCCCACAAAAACAGGCTGAAATTTCAGGAAGCTCTTACTCTAAAAGGGCATTATCATCATGTTCACAATTTCACAGTATTATTCCAACCTCATAGTGTGGAAATATATATAAAACACAGGAAAATAACGTTTATGCCTGCACTGGGCCTTTAAAACTGGTGATGAGGAGACTGGTTGAACAGTCAATATTTCAGGAAAACAAACAAATGGTTTAAATGTTTTAACAATTCCCTTTAGAAATAAAGAGGGTCACATGCACACGATTGTCAACAAAAACAAATGCTGGGTTTTTTGGTTCAAACCCGAGCCCAAACTCTCTCCCCTTTGGTATTTGGAGAGAGCCACTTGAAAGCCCGAGAGATGACATTGCAGACAGAGACAGACCCACGAGGAGTTCAATCAAGGCTTCTTTCAAGTTTATATTTTTGTTCTGTTTTGTTTTAATGGATCCCCAGCTACTGGTGCCCCTGCATCCTGTTTGTGTGGAATGCCAGATGGGCTGTACGTAGGATTGCGTCCCAAATGGCACCCTATTCCCTATATAGTC